>NC_133449.1:7047757-7347757 GCF_048565385.1 Saimiri boliviensis | reverse complement strand
TCAGATGAAGCCATATCTCCATTTCCATTTGATGATTTGTGTGCCAAGGTTTGCATCGATTTTACATAATGCATTTTCAAGACATAATGACTTTCTTATATGATTCGAAATATATTATTGAGTTTCTATTTTGTGCTAGGTGCTGAGGATTCAAAATGAACTGTAGCTTTTCCCATGAGGTCGCTCAGTTTCTCAGAGGATCTGAAAGTCTAGCTCACTTCTAAGACTAATTACAATAAATGTGTGCTTCAGTTAATACGCCTAAAATGGTAGTTGATAGAAAACATATATATATATATATATATATGTGTGTATATATATATATATATATATATATATATATATGTATATATATTCTACCTTTAACAGATTACAGACAATGAAACTTACCACATACTTATTATAAAACATAACCCTATGAGATATTTTGGAGAATTAATTAAAATCATGGGTTCCAGTCTCAAGGTGCTTGAATTTGCGTAGGAAAGTGATTCACATATTTATAAAAACAAAACAAAAATTTTTAAATGAAATTAAATAAAATAATGATAGATATGGAAAGTCACAACAGACTAAATTTTGCTGCATTGTGTCCCAGGATATAAGATGTACATATTTGATAAGAAAGAGCATTTTGTGTTATCTTACATGAGAAGTTTCATGCAAGAAGAAAACAGTCCTCAAGTATAAATATTTTGTGAATGGGAAGAGAGAAAAGAATGGGGAGAAAACATTATTGCAAATGCTTGAGGTCAAGAATTACAAAGGATTATTGAGAAACAGTCAGTAGAATGAGAAGCGTATATCCCTTACCATGGCATATAAATGCTGGAACATTAGATCTTATTTGGTTAACTCTCTTGTCTGCATACTCTGCTCAGCAACACTGCTGTTTCTCTTCCTCGTGCGCCAGACTCAGGTCTACTTTTGCACTGGTTGTGCCCTCTGTCAAAAATATTCTTCTCTGATGTTTTCAGAACTTGCTTTTCTTACCAATTGCATGTGAGCCCACCAGAGGGTCCTTCTCTGTCCCAACAATGCAAAAATAGCCACTTCCCAATGGCATTCACATTTCAACTTTTTTTTTTTTTTTTGAGACGGAGTTTCGCTCTTGTTACCCAGGCTGGAGTGCAATGGCATGATCTCGGCTCACCTCAACCTCCGCCTCCTGGGTTCAGGCAATTCTCCTGCCTCAGCCTCCTGAGTAGCAGGGATTACAGGCACACACCACCATGCCCAGCTAATTTTTTGTATTTTTAGTAGAGACGGGGTTTCACCATGTTGACCAGGATGGTCTTGATCTCTCGACCTCGTGATCCACCCGCCTCGGCCTCCCAAAGTGCTGGGATTACAGGCTTGAGCCACTGCTCCCGGCCTCAACTTATTTTCTACAACAAATTAAATTATATTAGTAGTACTTATCATAATCTGCTATTTTACCTTCATTGTTTTTTATTTGGAATATTTGTTTCCTATCTGTGGAACTATACTGCCTAACACAGTAAACATTAGCCAGATGTGGCTGTTCACAGTTATCAAGGATTGTTGAGGGAATAGTCAGTAGAATGAGGAAAGCATATCCCTTACCATGGCATACAAAGCCCTGGAGCTTGAGATCTCATTAAATAACTCTCTCACCTGCACACTATGCTCAGCAACACTGCATTCGCTCTTCCTCATGCACCAGACTCTGGTGGTTATTGTTTGGGGCTCTTTCATATCTACTGTTTAAATTATACTTAAAACAAAATTAAATGCAATTGAACATTTCTATCTTCAGTCATAGTAGCTACATTTCATGTACTTCAGAGTCACATATTTGATGGTGATATCAGACAGTGAAGACAGAAGACACTTGTAATCACAGAAAGTTCTGTTGCACGCTGCTGCTCTTGAATACAAGCTACTGAAATCCACCTACCTGGTGAGTTCTGCTTACCAATCTAATACCCTAAAGAAAAAATGGAGAGTAGATTATTTTTCAAATGAATGAATGGACTAGTTTCCTAGAGCATATGGATCATATGGACTGGAGGAAAGGGATGAGACTGAATCTATAAGGAGTCAAATATTGAAAGAACTCACATGCTTATTTGAGGAATTTATACTGATAGCTTCAAAGTCAAATGGGAATCACTGGAAGTTTTTGAAATGAAGAGTGACCCAACAAAATCTTTAGACAGAAAGGTTTCTTCCAGCAGCATGAACAGAATGAATTAGAACAGAACAGGAGAGACTGATGTCAAGAAATCATGTAGGAGATCGTGGCCCCTTGTAAAGAAGTAAAATGGCAAGGGACTAAAGTCAGTTTGAGAAAGAATTAATAACGTTAGGTGCCCATGTTAGTCAAAATAGGTTAGAGTATACTGAGGTAACAAATAAGCTCAACCTTTCAGTGGCTTAACATGACAGCAATGGCAATGAGAAGTTTACTTTGGTTTACATGACACGATTTGTGTGAATTGTCAGATAGTTCTACTCCACACAGTCACTCAGGAACTCAGGCTGATGGAAGCTCCACTGTCTTGTGGCTATACCATCTGGAACACATGATTTCCTTAGTTACTCTGGCAGAGAAAGAAAGTCTGGCGATTGTAGGTGGCTTTTCACTCCCTCACTACAGAAAAAAAATATATTATTTCTATAAAATATTGCCAACCAAAACTAGTCACATGGCTCTACCTAACTGCAAGGGTTCAGGAAATAAAGAGGAGTAAAGAAATTTATTTTTACACTTATTTTGAGACTCTGCTACCTTAGAAATGAAATATCAGGAAATATAGGGAAAGAGATGAGTCATATATATTTCTGAATTTTCCCATTCACATACAATTTAAGTCTGTATATAAGTAGAATTCACAGAGATATTTGACTGCCCAGAGAGAGGTCTACCCACAATAGTAGTAAATGGTACCAAGTATAGCATGCTAGCAGATGGCAGATCATGAGATAATGGACAGGATGTGGGTCAACACTGGTTATGTGTAAAACACTAAAGGAACTGCAGTGAACAAGGCAGAGAAAAGTCCTTGTTCTGATTGACTATAGAGTCTAGTGTCTGAGACTTGCAACAAACAACTCATCCCACTATTCGTTAATGATAATTTTGCATGCTACAAAGATAACATACAGGATTATACAGTAAGAATATTTTGTGATTTGTAAAGTTAACAATCACCTTGCCATTTTGCCTTTATTTATTTATTATTTCCTTTTCTTCAGTTTCTCTGAGGATGTAAATCATCCATCTACTAAAAATAATAAGATAAAATAATTAATGATATGTCTAGGAACTTTAGTAGATGTAATCATCTGTTCATTTCTGAAAAGCTACTCACTGTTATTCTACCATTGAGTTTTACCCAAGCACTTAGGTTTTGTTCACTGGAGTATGTAACTATAGTGTAGGAATCACTACTCTGCCTGCATTTTGCAAAATACATAGCATAATGTTAATATTTCAAAATAGGTTACAAGTTGAGGCATAAAACATCATCAGAAATATGCTAAGAAAAACATAAAGATATCATATCAACCCAAACTTTGCATGTCTCTCACCTTATCATTCTACATTGTTTTATGAATGTCCTGTTTGATTATTGAATGAATGCTGTTGTGTAGAATTGATTGTCAGCTATGCATCTGACTCTAAGGATTAGGCCATGGTGCTCCTCAGTGACTAAGAAATGAGTCATTCTTCAGAGGCCAGAGTTGTCCAAAGAAGTGGTTAACATGGCATAGGGATGACAACATTTTGATGATATTCTGTTGTCATGTTATTCAAACATGATATTGGGTGTCACCAGCCCCAAATTCTTTCTGTTTTCTATTTTCTTTTTATTTTTTGCAAATAAAGATAATTTCTGATTAACCCATATTTGGCAAGTGTCATTAAAGTTCCTTGAAAGATCCTATATTATTTAGTAGGCAAGTTTTTAAGATAGCTGCCCCATAAATTACCTAAAAAGGAATAGAAACCCGAATGGTATTTACAACCTCTACAAATATTTCCCAGAGGAAGATGCATAACCTCAATGACCCAGATTCCTTTCATCAAACCTGGTGCCCTTGGCATTCTCTCCCATCCTGTGCTAAAACAACAACCAAACAACAGCAGCAACAAAAACCTCCCCAGTCTTGTATGACCCATAGCAATTGGAAGGGCAGAATGTGCACATTTCTCTTCTATAACTGTGCAGGAGAAATAGTCCCTTACAGCACATTGGCATTTCTGCTTCCCATTCAGCACTGTCTCTCTTCCAGAACAGTCACATTCAAACTCCATGCTGGATTCAGCTTCCAAACATTCATGAAAGGGTGCAGGGCAGCCAACATACTGCTGAAGCTGCAACAGCAGTTTGATGATGCATAATGTATTACGCAGCAGTGGGGCCATGTTTTGCTTCGACTGGAGTGCCAATGACTCAAAGATGAGTTTTCTTTCTTTTATTCTCCCCCTATTTGAAAGGCATAAAGTACTGTGGGCACAACATTGTCTGGCCAGGCTGTAGCTGTGGCTTCCTCACCAGTGATTGCCCACATGATAATGTAACTCTGCAATAATATTAGGGGGTGTGTGGAAAAATCTATGGCCAATTTAGTCACTCAAGCAGTGCTCAAAATCTCTGGGTTAGGGCTGCAATGGGAGATAACTTGCCGTAAGTTGCGCTGCCTGGAACTCTGCGAAATACATGCTTCAGTGCCACCTGAAATGGTCCAGGGCTGTGCGTGCACTCACAGGGGAGGAGGAAATGGGTGACACAGATGCCAGGAGCCACAGATTTTTGGTTTTCAGCATAATGACTGATTTGATGGCTGTTTTACTTATTTTTCAAAGGTAATTTGGATTTTGTGTTCACAAAAAGTCCGCACCAAATACCCCTTTCATATGGTAGAAAGCCATTCTTGGCTCAGTTGTGTAGAAGAATCCTTGTCTATTTTGCCATAGAGAAGTTAGTTAAGAGTGCAATGCCTTTTATAAAAACTAGGTGTGACATTCTGATCAGGCACAAGATTTGGCAATGGAACTTTGATCCTCAACAGTGAAAGGTGTTCCACTCTGGAGCTGCCGTGTAATCGATGGTTCCTGTCATTATAACTGCATACAGGAACACCTGTAGCTTGTGCCTATTAACCTGCATTGCCTAAGAAAAATAAAATGACCGTCTAATCAGCAAGTCAAATCATTCAATACAGTTGCTAAATAGCAACAGACAAAAAAAAAAAAAAAAAGCAAAAACAGATTCTCTTTTTAGGTCCTTAAGGTCAGGCATCTGAATGAATTATCTAAAATTCTTATAGAGCATGGATTATATTATTTACTTTACATGATAGGGAACTGCAGAACTTTAGAGCTGAATGGGAGTTCTAAATGATTCAAAACAGCAGCTCCTATCCACGTGTCCCATCAGAGTTCACGGCTAACTCTGTAACATCCATTCCTTCATTGATTTGTTAAGGACAGACAAACCAATACTATATACACCTGAAATAGTAAACGAGACAGGCATGCCTTCCTCTCAGAAAGCATCTGACCTAGCAGGGGACACAAAACAAGCAATTATAATACAGTATGACAAACTGTGTTTGAGGAAGAATATGGAACTTTGGGCATGAGAGAAAAGAACACTGAACCCAGCCAATGGGACGGACTTGCTGTGAGAGTAAAGGCACAGGTTGAGAGCAGCCTTGGCAGAGGAGAGCTGATTTGGAGCTCCCTGTGTCTCTTCTAGCATCAAGTTTCCTTGAGGTCAGGTAGAGGGGAACCTAGAAAATGGAGAGGCCCGTGCTTTCTCCTAGGAACTGCCTAATCTTCCTGCTTCCTCCTTCCATCTTTGTGCATTTGGCGTCAGAAGGCAAGGGGTGTTGAGTGGCCACAGAGTTGAGCGTGATTCCAGCTGGCTCTTCATTTCCACCCAACAGCAAAGAAGGAAGGATTTTGGGTAGCGAGCCTGTCTCAATCTGCTTTGCACTCCAGGGTTGGAATCTGTTGGCAGGAGTGCTGTCCTACAATTCCATGGGAAAGACATCTTTGAATCTTCTTCATTATTCTTTTATGTATCTTTCTCCTATTCATTTATTTATGAATGAATAAATAAATGACATGGGGCAGGCTAAGCAGAAGCTTGAACCACTGGGCCCAAAGGTTGAACCCTCAGCCTCTGTGAGGGTTTGGTGTGTAACTTTCCTATCTGCCTATAAAGGAAAACACTAATTTTTGGTGGCTAGGGAAAGATCATAGTCTTGATAGATGATTGGCTTGCAGTATTAGGGGAAATCTTTCTCCAGGCAAAATGTCCACATCTAATTTAATAATGTTAGCCAACATGTTATCCTGATAGTAGGTATTTTACTGAAGTAAATTTATCCTGCTTATGCATTTTAACTCTACATAAAACATGCTGCTTCAGAGTCTTTACTCACACTCTCCATGCTGAGAAAAAAGATTCCCACAATAGTATCTGGCAGAGCAGGGTGACTTACCCAGCTGCATGTGATATAGGGGGTGGCGACTGAGGCCTGGGGAGGAAACACCATGAAGAATGTCTGTCCTCTAAACCATTCCTGCAACAATCAACAAGTACAACAAGCCCTGAGAAAGATTGGGGTCACATCCAGAAATAAAATGTGGTTGCTTATTATAAATAAGAAGGGAATTGACATATGTCATGAGGGAATAAAACTGATTAAATTTGTGATTTGGGGAGCTCTGTTCTCACCTAATCATCCTACAAATGTAAGGAGGTATTGTTATTCCCATTTTATAGTTGAGAAACTGAGGGTCCCATTCAAAATTACAGAACTAGGGATAACAAATGCAGGAAAAATCAGGTTTTCTCATTTCCAGGACACTGGTTACATTCCGTCAGCTTCACACATGCAAAATCAAGCTGCCTATTGTACTTCCAATGCACAAACATTTAATAACCTATTGAGAAGGCACACATCCAGAACACCTCTCCACTCTTGCTAATAATGGCAATTGGAGGATGTCTTAGGCCATTCCTGCTGCTGTAACAAAATATCCAAGACTGGTTGATGATAGATGATAGAAATCTGTGTCTGACAGTTCTGGAGTCTGGGAGTCCAAGATCAAGGTGCTGGCAGGGTCAGTGTCTGCTGGGGGCTGCTGTCTGCTTCCAAAATGGTGCCTTGTTGCTACATTCTCTGGAGGGAGAAACACTGTATCCTCACAAAGCCATGAAGGTGCAAAAAGGGGGCCAAACATAGCGTGAAGATTCTTAAACGCCCGTAATCCCTCCTGTTCACAAGGGAGGAGCCCTCATGACCTAATCACCTCTTAAAGGTTCCACCTCTTACTAGGGTCACACTGGCAGTTAAATTTCAACACATGAATCTTAGAGGGGACTCATTCAAACACTGATTTTTTTCTCCCTTTGATGACATTGCTATTATTTGTTAATTTAGAGATCACCAGCCTATTCATTTTTCAAACTTCTTCTATAGAGATTAAGTAATTTTCAAAGTTTTAAGATAATCGTATTAATATACTAGACTATGGAGTATTAGATATAACCCCAAAGTAAAATTTGATCTTTTCTCTTTTTGAAGTTTGGTGATAAAAGTAACTTATGGTAAAGAGTTAATAGACATTTCTTTTTGTAGTAACTTTGTTTTGTTGAGGAAAAATCCGTTAAATTTAAAATTCTGTGGAGAAAATTCACTTATTATGGAAAGAAGAAATCTGCTGAACTGCCCAAAAATAACTCAGGCGGTTAACATTCCCCAGCTTGCCTGCACTATTAATACAGTGAGTTTACTACTTTGATTCCATCTGCCAGATATACCTGGTTTCAGATGGGGTGGTATTTACTAGCTGAATTAATGAAGAATATAGGATCGTTAGAGAGAAAAACACTAGGTTAGATGCACTATTTAATTGAAGTTGTTATGTTTATTAGCTTGCCCTTAATATTGCATTGAATCATAAAATAGAGATTTAAATACATTGATTAATGCAGAACTCTTAGACATGATAGAGGAGCTCCATATTGCCTTCATATATCTGATGAAACAAAAACGAATTTCTGAGAATCATTTTCTTTAAAAGATAAAGGAGATTCAAGGGCAAAAAGTTTGACTTGATGAAAAAAGTTTGCTAGTAAATAGTGTATTCCTTTATTCACAACACATGGCTATAGGAGAATCGCTTGATTGCCGTGACCCGAGATCGTGCCGCTGCACTCCAACCTGGGTGACAAAGCCACACTCCGTCTCAAAAAAAAGAAATAGCTAATAATTTTGTGCACTTTTATAATGTTTAAGAGTATTCACCATGCAAAATCTCTTTTAAGCCTTTGAGTATTGCCTTTATCTTTCCAGAAGGAGAGACGTGGCTGAATGAGACAGCCTTCTTGGACAGTATAAGAATGGGCTTTGACTGTGGCGATCTTAGAGCTCAAATCTGAGCTGAGCAGTTGGCAGATGAGACCTTGGGTGCATATTCTCACCTGCACATGGAGATGGCTATACCTACCTCATAGGATCCTGGTGAAGATTAAATTATCTTCAGTATATCCAATGGTCCTAGTACTTTTACTCACTCAGAGAGTGGTTCATAAAAGTGTGTTTAGAGTAAAAGGCTGAGTATTCAGGGATGGAAACTAGTTGATAGGCATAGATTATCTAAAATCTTTGCAAATGCAGGCCTATTTTTATGCAATTGCAGGAGTGTGGGTCATGGTGAGGGCTGAGAGCAAGATTGCTGAAGCCTTTCCTGGCCTCTTCCAGGCTCTGCCAGTTATCACAGCTACCAAACCCAGAGTTTCACTATGATTGTCTTTACAGAAATTTAAATATCTTTTGGACAGCCTCACCATGACACACACAATCGGTTAAGTCCACGTCACCATTTTAGACTGATTGAAAAAGATGCAGTTTGGAGGCGAACAGCCCTTATTCATGAAGTTTACATGGAACAAATAACGGAGGAAGCAACCCATATTTAATGGGAGGAACACGGATTTGGAGTAAGGTACCAGGGAGATTACAGAGTAGGTGATAACCTGAAAAAACCTATGAGACCTGACATGACCTGGGTGCTGCCAAGATGGAACCTAAATGAAAAATTCTCTCTCTCTTCCCTTGCCCCCAGGACATAGAGATCAGTAATTACAGCAGGAAGAAAACATGGCTACAAATCTTATTCATATTCCATTTCAACAACTATTGCCACAGATGTTGTTATTAACATGTGCTGGGTTGTATCAATAGAGGTGAAGAGGGAGAGTTGAGACAGATGTAGGAGGCCCCATTCTGTGAGACTGTTCGATAAAGAATGGGATGGAGAGCAATGCCGTCTATAAACAAAGAACCAAAGTATTTCCTCCTCTGGAAGACGGCACTAAAACTTGGGTGTACCTAAGCGATACTTGGGTTGCAGCTTAGGTCCTGAGTGTCAGAATCTCCCCCTGTCTCGCCAGCCTGACAAGGCAGATGAGGTGACGGAGGGAGTCCACAGTGGCAGCCGATGTGAAACATTTTGTTACCTGGGTTGCTTCACAGACAGAGGGATTAGTCCTGTGCTTCTTCAGGACCGCACATAGTAAACTAAATCAGCAGGAATAATGTGGAAATTAGGATCTACTCCAGGAGGGATAGATTCATCTCTTTACTTATTCATTTACTTTTTCTTCACTTAAGATTTCCTAGGTGTACCCTGTGTCCCTGACATGATTCTCAATGCTGGGTCCATACAAGGGAACAAAATTGACACAGTCGCCCCCCTTCTAGGACTTAACATTTCAGCAGAGGGGGCAGCCCTCAGACCACCAGATAAACTCATGATGTCACGTGATGAGAAGGCGTGATGGAGATTTCTGAGGAGGGGATATTTGAGGACAGACCTGAACGAAGAGAGCATGAGCCCATGAGCATAGCCAGGCTGTGGGCACAAGACCATGTGTCTGGGGCAGGGCTTTGCTGGGTTTGTTTGAGGATCAGGAAGAAAGTCCATGGAACAGCAGGAGGAGGTGGGCCTCAGGCAGGGGTGACTGGCAGGCTGTGAGAGGGGCCTCATGGTGCTGTTGAGGCCATGGGTTTTAGCTGAGCGAGGAAGCCATTGTGGGGCGGTCTTCAGTAGAAGAACTTTGCTACCTAATTTAATTATCAATGGCTCACTCCCATCTCTAGAAGGAGGACCAGGGTGGCTGAGGTGACGAAGTCAGCAAGGAGCCCATTCCAACAGTCCAGGGACGAGCAACAGGGGAGGGGGGCAAGCTAAGGGCTTACTGGCACAGGATGTCCCTTGAAAGAGCTGTTGACCCAGCACTTGGGGTCTGCTTTGAAGGACTTCACTCCTGTTGAAATCAACACACCTGCATTATATGCACAAGGCCCTGTTCACCACAGCCAGTGGGACATTCTAGGTGGTCCTGGAGGTTTGCACATCACACAGGGATCAAGAGAATATGTGAAAATTCAGAACATAGCATGTGGTCCTCAGAGGAGGAATTTAATAATTTGGACATTGTGCTTTGCTCAGATGTTACTGATTTTCTGTGTTATGCATGTACAGGTGTGTATGATATTGACACATCCTACCTATGAACAAAACGTAACTCTGAGTTACCAATTTTTATGAATTCATGCGAAATGCAAGCAATGTCCTAAACGTATTACCAGTTATCTCATTTAATTATCACAAGAAACAAAGACTGGTGTTATTATCCTTTTCCAGAGATAAAGAAACTTGAAGCCCGAATACTCTAAGACCTTGCCCAAGGTTTCAAAGATAATAACTAAAGTAGCACACATTGTCTCAGTTCTGTCTGATGACAGGCTTCATGGTCTTTGCACAATACCATGCTGCCTAACTGAAGAATTTCAGATAAAAACTTCAAGTATTTGTAGCTCATGACCATAGGCTGACTCACTCTAGTACTCATTCCTGTTCTTCTTCACCCTTTCTTCTTTTATAAAGTCAGGAAAGTAGCTAGGCATAGTATTCCTGTAATCCCAGCACTTTGGGAAGCCGAAGAGGAAAGATAGCTTCAGTCCAGCAGTTTGAGACCAGCCTGGACAACATGGTAAGACCCTGTCTCTACAAAAAAAAAAAAAAATTTTAAATAGCCAGAATTGGTGGCACATACCTGTAGTCCTAGCTACTCAGGAAACTGAGGCAAGGAGGATCACTTGAGCCCAGGAGGCTGAAGCTGCAGTGAGCCGTGATTGCACCACTGCACTCCAGCCTGAGTGACAGAGAAAGACCCTGTCTCAAAAACAAACAACCATCAAACAAACAAACAAAGACAGGAAAGCCCCATGTCTCATTTTCAGTTTTCGTTTCTAGTTTTGAGCTAGCAATAGTCACACAGGACAACTGTGTCCTCTGAGAGATGAATGGACATCTGGGAAAGGCTCCTTTTCTAAATAGAATGCAAAGCCTTGCAAGAAGAAGGGCTTTAAATTCTTCTTCCACCTTCATTGATTGGCGGTATGGCAGCCATCTTGTGACTACGAGGACAAAAGTCACACAGCCATAAAAACAAAGTCAAAAAATAGAAGGAAGCTGTGGCTTTGTTATTTGATTGTTCACTGCGAACGTCACTGTGGCGTCTTTACTGGCTGAGTGTTTTACATGTTCACTCCTGGGTAGTGATCATACTTATAACTGATTTACGCTACAACCTGTAAGAATAGTGGGTTTCTTCCATTTTTCTACATGTTATAGTCTTGAGAAGAACCTTAGCGCTCAAAGGTGTCTTAAAGTCACCCAACTTGACAGCTGAAGATGCTCAGGCTCCGAGGGCCCAGGCTTATGCAAACACGAGCATCCCTGTGTGGGTTGTCTGACTCTCAGCCCACGGTTCCTGCCACTAATTCCAGCTGCCACATCAATCTGAGAATTCAGTGTCTGACTGACTCTTTCTATTTCCAGAGCAGCAGCCTGCCTATAGGAACAGTTAGAAATGCTTTCTTGTTGGCAAAGAAGATGAGAAAGCTGGGGCTGGGATCGAGGCAAGGGTGAGGGAGCTGCGAGAAAAGCCCAGCACTGACAAGGGCATCCGCCCCGAGGCGTCAACACGGAGCAGGCTGTGTGGTTAGCGGCTCACAGAAAGCAGATTCAGAAAAGGGCATTTCTGTTGCTTTTAATTTCATACAATTAGAAAAAAGATACTGAGATTTTTTTTAAGTGATTATTTGGATTATCTGCAAGATAAAATTGTGGGGTAGTTTACTTTGACAGGAACAATGTAGAAAGCTGTTAAAGAAATAATCTCTAAAGCATGCAAAGAACTAATGCAAACCCTGAATTCAGCGGGAGGAGGCTCAGGATGACTCTGTGTGTGTGTGTGTGTGTGTGTGTGTGTGTGAGAGAGAGAGAGAGAGAGAGAGAGAGAGAGAGAGAGAGAGAGAGAATGAGAGGGTGTATACAAGGCTCCAGAACCAGAACTAGATTAAAACAAGAAGTGAAGGAGGGAAAGAGAGAAAATACAGAATTGGAAACAAAGCATGGAAAGAATTCACAGGAACCGAGAGAGGCAGCAGCACAGGGTAGAAGGGCAGGGGCAGTCCAGCGCCCTGTTAGTTGCGTCCGCCCTGTAAAATAACAATATGCCCCTGCCCACGGCTGTGTGGCCTGCACACCCCACATGCATGCCCACCCACAGACTGAAGAATATGCCCCCTTCTCCAGCAGGTGCCCATTCCCTCTGCCAGGTGAGCAGAGCAGACAGGGGCTGCTCTTTCATTCCGGAGACGGGGAGCAGAGCGTGACCAGGAACAGGGCTGTCTTCATGGCTGACACAGACTCAACCTGTGACTCGAGCAAGGAATGAGCCTTGGTTACTGTGTGTCACCGAGGCATGGTGATCGGGGATTGTTCACTATTAATAATTTAGCCAAAACTCACCAAAGTACAACATATTAAGATCTTTTAGATCCTTCTGATAATATCGTTCAATAACACAATGGAGAAAAGGTCGTGGTTTAAGAAGATATCCCAGTGGAAATCAATGAGTTTAGTATAAATAAGCATGCCTGGGGCTGGGCACAGTGAAATTAGCTGGGGGTGGTGACAGGTGCCTGTAATCCCAGCCACTTGGGAGGCTGAGGCAGGAGAATTGCTTGAACGCAGGATATGGAGGTTGCAGTGAGCCAAGATTATGCCACTGTGCTCCAGCCTGGGCAACATAGTAAAGCTCCATCTCAAAAAATAAAAAATAAAAAAAAAATGCATACCCAGAAATCACAGTGACAACTATGGGCTGAGAATCTCACCCTGGAATCAGCTGTCCACAGGCAAGAGTAGTGCTGGCCTCACGGAGCCAGAGGGTGACTTCTCAGTGGGTATCTGCTCCTCTCACTATTCTGTCTCTGGCATGTTTCTCTCTCTCAATCTGTCCTTAAATCTAAAATGTAATAATATCCCTGAACCAGCAATGCAGGGAAGAGAAAGTAAATCATTCCTGCAAAGCGTGAGGAGCTGCTCAGAAGAAAGTCTGTATAAATACTGGCTCTAATTATAACATTAATATGGCTGGGATCATGAAGGCAGCGACAACCGACATATGGCAAAAGTTGCAGGCCCCAGAACTGCAAATGAGAAATGCTTTCTGAAAGAGAAGGCAGGTTGCCTAGGGAAACAAGCTGCCCGCATCCAGAGCACTTGCTTCTGAGCTGAGGGGGGGACCTTGTGCTGAAGAAGGTGAGCAGGGCACACCATGGCCGAGAAAGGTCCCATCTGGGCGGGATGTGGAAAATCCCTTAGCTGTGTTCATTTATTCATCACATACTATGTGCCAGACACTGTGCTAGGGAAAAGGGAAATATAAGGCATGTTTGCTTCTCAAGGCATTTAGTAACATTTCAAAGAGATGCAGTGAGCTGAAAATCAGCGATGCCGCAGGTCGAGTCAAGAAGGCTATGCTTCCGGAGCTCAAGAGGAAGGGGCTCTGCAGACGTAAGAGCTCAGAGGAGATGCCCCAGGGAGGTGGACCCCAGCCGATGAACACATATGGGACACAGGAAGGGGAAGTGAAACTCAAAATCAAGCATCCTTCTCTCCTGTCTTTAGTTCAGGATGAGCAAGAGGGGAGGTCATCCCACTCTAAGGTAAGAGAGAGAGCACCCAACCCAGGCTCAGTGTTCCTGGTCAAGACAGCAAGTGTCTTTCTTCCCAGGCTCCACAGCTTTCATGATCAGGGACCAGCTCCCAGTTTCCCTCTAAAGCCACAAGACTTCCCCTTGCCCAGGGTTCTTAAAGGCTTCTTCCTTTGGCTGCCTCCTGGGGACAATGTTCCTGCCTGGCACAATCCTGGTGGGATATGGGGATGCATGCATAGCAGCTCCCCAGGCAGTCTCTGGGGTTTCTCCCTGGAGGCCCCTCTTCACCACTTAATCCTGGTTCATTACGCAGCTCAAAGGCCTGTTCCTGAGAAATATAGCTTCCCATTCAAGCAATGAAATACCATTTTGGGCCTTTGAAAATGAAAACATTATGCTTAAATTATAATATTCGTAATTGGAAAGGCAGGATGAAAAATTGGTGCTTTCATACACATCAGAAGGGGCTAAAAATTGTATGGTTTTTCCAGGAAGCAGGTGGAGTATGTGTGCATGTGTTTGTGTGTAGATTTTGAGAATATAATTCTTTAACCCCATAATCCCACTTCTAGTAATCGATGACATTACTGGCAAAAATGTATATTCTAGGAAGCATAGATTCACTCCATGGTGTGTATGATAAAATAATGGCGAGCATCCATGTTCAACAATAGAGCAATGATTAAACAAGTTATGGTACATTCATAGCAGAGCAGGTTATTTCAACTTAAATGATTTGGTGGAAATTTATTGCTAAAATGTCCTGTGGAGGGGAAATGCAAACTGTGAAGTCTATGAGACTGTGAATCCAAGATAGATATATCAAGATGTTAATAACCTTTTAGGATTTAAGATTAAATGTGGTTTCCATCCTTTTTGCTTTTTTCTCAATTTTCAAATCTCCTACAGTGAGGCTCTGTTATTAACATCAGTTAAAAACACATTTTGAAGACAACTGGAATAGAAACTCCCCAAATGTTGTGGCTTGGTCTTGGATGGGGATGGAGAGTAGATGTCTGTGATAGGATAAGGGTTGGCCCCTGGTGAGGGCCGAGCTCTGTCCTCCTGGATTTCTTCTGGCCCTGTTGCCTCCATAGTTGTTGATACGGTTATGTGTTTGCCTCCAAATCTCACCTTGATTTATAATCCCCGTAATCCCCATGCATAAAAGGAGAGACTAGGTGGAGGCAATTGAATCAAGGGGGCAGTTTCTCCCATGCTGTTCTCCTGATAGTGAGTGAGTTCTCACGAGATCTGATGGTTTTATAAGGAGCACTTTCCCCTGGGCTCAGCACTTCTCCTTCCTGTCGCCTTGTGACTAAGGTGCCTTGCTTCCCCTTCGCCTTCAGCCGTGATTTTAAGTTTCCTGAGGCCTCCACAGACATGCAGAACTGTGAGTCAATTAAACCTCTTTCCTTTATAAATTACCCAGCCTTGAGCAGTTTTTTATAGCAGTATGAATATGGAATAATACGGTTGGCCACCGAGTAGCTCATGTATTTTTTCAAGAAGCACTCAAAATCTACTGTCACATGTGTCCGGTAACTTATTTCAGTTTAAATAAGCCAACATTGTACTTGGCCAATGTCACATCTAAAGATAAGACTCATTTGTGGGGGAATGTGCCATGGTTTTCTTTATCACTGTGGTAGGGAAATCACCTCACATTCTCACTTTAGCTGTGCTCTTGCTTTACTTCCTTGAAAGCCAGAGCCGCCTCTAAGGCAGGTCCCCAGAACTTCTGGAAGGCTGCTCCCACTTGCAGTGTGAGAGACCTCTTCTACAGGTCTCTCTGTCTGTCCATCCTCCCCTACATCGCTGCTCCTACACACACACAGACACACACACACACACACACACACACACACACACACACACACACACACTAGGGGACAGACATCCTGAGTTGACGGGCTCTCTGGCTAAGCTCCCTCAGCTATCAGCTGCTGTTTATTTCTTCGCCTCCTCATTTGGCTCCTGGGAGGATGTTTCAGCAGACTTTTTAGAGAGAAAGAGAAAAAATACAATAGCTCATTAAGCTAATGACCCTAAGCCAGGCTGGCTGTGAGGGAACACAGGCAGGGACAATTGCAGAGCTTCCCACCGTACAATTTCCTTCCCGGAGTGTTCTTTTCTCCCACTCCTTTTATTTCTCTGGCCAAAGAGCATGGAGAAGGCTGCTCTACCTGCATTTTGGGGAGAAGTTACAGGCTCAGCTTATCTTCAGCTGTAAAAAGATCACCCTGTCTGCAATAAAGAAATTGATAATAGTAATGTGAATGAGCCTAATGATGATACCTCCTCTATGGGATTGCTTTTTTGAGTTTAGGAATCATGTCTATGCCCTCCTCTCAATCCTTAGTCACCTTTGGAAAGGGAACTCTGCTGTTAGTATTTTAGAGAACTGGGGCTTAGACAGTCGTGATGGATGAAGGTCTGAATTGTAGGAAAGATTTAGGTTAATCTCAGGTTCTGGGTTTTCACCGAATGCATTTTCTCCTGAGATGATCACAGCCTAACCTTGAGATTTCTCCCTGAGAATTTACGACGGTCAGTTTTTATGTAATAATTCAGAGAAAGCAACTTCTTTTCCTCCTCAACTCTTCACCCATGTCCCTCACTGTCTTGCCTAATGTATAGAATTTTTTTTTAACTTTTACCACCTATTTTTCACCAAAAACAAGGTTGCTATGGGCCTACAAGAAGATGCCGCTTTTCAGCACCTGGGGTCCGTGTGCCAGGAGGTGCCCAGTGGCTGTCCTCGGTGGGATTTCCTTGCCTATTTTCATCAACTAAGGGGAATGGCACTGTTGCTTACTCAGGTGTTGTTTCTGCACACTTCCAGCACATAAGAACACACACACACACACACACACACACACACACACACACACACACACTTACGCACTCTGTTCTAATCCTTTATATTCAGAAAATGGAAGGTCACTGAAAAGAAATTTTTTAAAATGGAAAACTAAAAGTAAGATGCTCTAAGCAATGCCTTGGAAAGTACGAGGTGGCTGGGGCGGCCAGCACATAAACACTCAGGCCATGGAGCCCGTGCAGTCACCAAACTAAAAATAGGTGATATGTTCATTACGGTAATCACTTTCTGTCTGATAGTGATAGGAATTTATTGAATGCATACAACAAACTAGGTTCTGTTCTAACCATTTCTCATGTTCTAACTCATTTGGTCCCTAACAATACTCTGTACAAAGAGAGACTCTATTAGTAATGCCATTAAACAAATGAGGAAACTGAGGCAGAGGGAGTTAAGTAATTTATTTAAGAACATGTGATGCATAAAAGTTTATGTTGGCAATTCCAAATTGCATCCCAACTCCAGAGATGAGTCCTATGTTTTGCACAACACAGTGAAAGAGAACAAAAAAAGGTCAGTTCTTCAAGAAAAATAACACATTTTCTGGCATATGAATTTGAAAAAAAATAAAAAATGTATCTGTATGATGAGAAGATGAAACGTCACAGTCAAGTGTCTGCAACATCTGTCCAGCACTGCAGGTTCTAATACCTTTTACTGAAAGCCGAGGACATGTCACTGTTAACTTACTTTGTTTTGTGGGCACAACTTGATCCACCTGAATATTTCAAATATTACTAGATGTGGAGGCTAAAGAATAAATTCTCCAGGAACAAATAGACTTATAAACATTTTAATAACTTACACAACTATCCCATTTTCTGACTTGTAATGTGCTGCTCAAAGTCTTTGGAAAGTCAGGCTAAGCAGAAGGACAGTGTGAGGGGCAAAAACCCAGTTTCCTCCTCTACGCACATGAATGATTGCCACCCAAATATCCTGCCCTCAGTGACAAGCTCTCTATCAAAGCTGAGCATCATACTTGACCTGTCAAAGCCACTCCCCTAAAACAGAGTGCTAGAGACAAATCAGATTTCTAAACTACTCACCATCTGCTATGGCTCAGAGCTAATCGAGAATACTTATTGCTTGGGAGGTATGGCACCAACCCAAGTACCAATAAATACTAAGAATTGGGTTATCAACTCTGAACCCTTAAAGTCATGCAGACAGCTTCCTGATGGTCCCTCTCAAATATTCCTGGTAAGATTTTTCAAAGGATTTTTTTCTATGTTTAGCAATTTGTGGAATGAAACTTCAGTAATCACCCTTAGAAATAGAGAAGCTGTTTGTTTTACTATAAGACAGAATCACTAGTGTCCTATTTCTGCAGGATCTCCTCCACTCAGCTCCTGAACTAGCCAGTCTTACCCACACTATGGCACATCATTGGTGTCCATTGCATGGCCAACATTGAATACATCTCAGATGGGCCTTTTGTAGGGAGCTTTCTTCCAACCAGCAGGTGTACAAGCCCTTCTGTCTCTTAGGACAGGGATCCCCAATCCCTGGGCCATGGATTGGTAGTGGTCCATGGCCTGCTAGGAACTGGGCCTCACAGCAGGAGGTGAGCAGCAGGAAAGCAAAGCTTCAGCTGTATTTACAGCTGCTCCCCATCATTTGCATGATCACCTGAGCACTCCCTCCTGTTGGATCAATGGCAGCATTAGATTCTCATAGGAGTGCAAACCCAGTTGTGAACTCTGCATGCAAGGGATCTAGGTTGACTGCTTTTTATGAGCATCCAATGGCTAATAATCTGTCACCATCTCCCGTCACCCCCAGGTGGGACTGGCCAGTTGCAGGAAAATAAGCTCAGGACTCTCATTGATTCTACATTATGGTGAGTTGTATGATTATTTCCTATTACAATGTAATAATAATAGAAATAAAGTGCACAATAAATACAATGTATTTGAATGCCCCCATCCCACTGTCACACTGACTGCCAGGTCTGTGGAAAAATTGTCTTCCACGAAATCAATCCCTGGTGCCAAACAGGTTGGGGACTGCAGCCCCAGGGTACAGCTCAGTCTCTCCGGTCCACCCAGCTGGTCAGCTGCCTTGCTTTGCTGATCAAACACAGCAGATCTCAGCCAGAGCTGAGCTGTGTCCTCAGTCCCTGTATATTTGAACTGAGCCTGTACTACAGCCCTGACTCTACCTCCCCTTCTTTCTCTGTGTTTAAAATAAATGGTAGAAAATGTATAACAAAATGTCACATACACAACACTGAAATAATGGTGCTAATTTTAGCTCAAATTACTTTAATCAGAAATAGAATTTTACAGATAAAGTTGTATTTCACACAGTCCGCATTCACCTTTCTCCCTCCCAAGATGCAATGCCTATTGCAAATCTGATGTCTATCTCTCCAGCTCGTGTTTTCACACTTCACCACATCCTTTTTGTCCTCATGAATAAGAGGGATTCTTTGCCTAGTTTTAGATTTTGCACTTGTACTCTGTGGAACTCCTTGCTACTTGCTTGTTCCATAAACAATGCTTTTAAGATCTATCAATGTTGCTTTGTTTCATTCCTTTTAGAAGCTGTAGAGTAATAGGACAAAGATATTTAAACAGTGCACATATGCATCCCGTTATTGAGGGGCATTTAGATAGTTAAATCAACAGTGATTCAATGAGTATCCTTGTATGTAATTCCTGGCCCACATATACAAGAGTTTTCCCCTAAAGTTATACATTGAAAACTGAATTACTGGATCAAGTGATTGAATTACTTGATAGCGGTTGTACATGTTTGTACTTTCATCAGTGTCTGTGAGTTTTCTCCTCCCTCATATCTTTACCTACATTTCATATTTTCATATAATTAAATGATGATCAGTCTAATGGTTCTAAAATTAGCATCTTCTTCTTGCTTTAATTTGCATATTTTTCTGATTACAAATAAGACTGTGCATTATTGTACATCTTAATTTATAATTAATTTCCTACACTTATTCATGTCTTTTGGTCATTTTTATTAGTTTCTTTTTCTTATTGATTTATAGGCATTTGTACAATTACATGCTTAATTGTCCTTTGGGTTTGTAGATAATTTCTTCCATGCTTTGACTTGTTGTATAACTTGTGGTTCCTTTTATTATATAGATATAATTTTTAGTAGTCTGATTGATTAATCATTTTCTTAATGAGTTGTGTATTTTGTTTCTTGTTTAGAACTTTTTTTTTTAACTCAAGGGTCATAAATATAGTCTTCTCTGTTTTCTTCTAACACAGTAAACATATAGTCTTCACGTTTACATATTTAATCCATTTGGAATATATATATATATATATATATATATATATATATATATATGGAACACATATGCATATAAATTTGGGAGTCTAATTTTCATCCTTTTAGCCAAAAGGAAAGCCAATTTTCCTAAAGTCATTTATTAAATAATATATCCTTTCACTGGATCTCTAAAACACACAAAGTTCTCACCTTCACTTTTGATTAGTTTCCAAAATCTCTGTTTAGTTTTGCTAATGTATTTGTCTATCTCTTTATCAATATAATACTGTTTATTTTACTTTAGTTTTATTAAAAATCTTGAGGAATATTTAATTGAATAATTTATAGCCTTGCTTTTTTAAATTTCCAAACTTTTTTTGGATAATCTGTACCTTCAATTTCATCTATGAATTTTAGATTCAGTTACATATTTTTTTAATTCCATGAAAACTCTTGTGAGGATGACTTTAAAAAATACCTGCAAATCATTATTCTAATGTCTCTTCTAGTAGTTTTTTTTTTCTTGTTTTATTGCATTGGATAAGATTACTGAATGGTAATTATAATACCAAGAATATCTCTCTGGCTCCTAATTTAAATACAAATGCTTCTAAAATTTTGCCATTACCTATAACATTTTATTTGTATTTTGAATAGTTACATTTTATCAGACTTCTATTCCTAGATTGCTATCAATGGTTCTTTAAACAAGTACATGTTTTCAAATGTTTTTCTTTCTACCAAGAAGACCATGTTGTTTTTATCACTTCATCTATAATATGATTATAATAGGCCCTGTAAGTTATTTTAATGTTGAATGATAACTGTATTGCTGGGAACTTCTATGTCAAAAGATAAAATGTCTGTATATGCCCCTGGATCATACTTGCTAGTATTTTAGATGGCATCTTCCTTTCTTTCATTCATTGAGTCACTTATTTATCCATCTGTTACTTGGTATCCAATCAAATAACAATATGGATACAGAGATGAGTGAGAAAGATACTTGCCACTGAGTTACATTCTAGTGCAGACACAGACACATAAAAAAGAAAACACACAAAATGATGTGTTAAGTACTCTAAAAGAATAATGTATAAGGTGATATATATAAAAACATATATAAACACATATATATGCATTTATAAACATATATATGAAGTTATATATTTTCTTCCATTCTTCTCAAATACTAAACATTGGAACACTTTAGAGCTCTTTCTTAAGTATGTTTCTCCTCTAATAGCTTCTGTACCACACTTTACAGGTGTGATCTCAAATATGCCTTGAGTTTTTAATACCAGATCTAGACTGGTGATTCCAATGCATATTTCATGCCTTTGTACTTACAAAGCCAACTGCCTCCTTTATATTTCAGTTTGGGTGTCTCTCAGAAATCTCAGCCTTCAAATGCCTCAAGTAGAACCCATGACCTCACACTCTCATCCCCAATCCTACTTACCTACAGACTTTCCCATCTTTTTAAAAGTCTTCTCCATTTAGCCAGTTGCTCAAGATGGAAACCTGATAGTGATATTTGTTTCCTACCATTTTCCTCATCTCTAAGCTGTCCAAGCTATCAACAAAAACATTAAATACAATTAGTAAATATAACTTTTTACAATCCAAGTAACAAAATTATTTCTTGCAAAGAAACTTACCCAGAAAATAAGCCCAAAGAAAAAACCTAAAAGAAAATAAAAGCTATTTTTGCTACTTTGAAATTATTAAAAGTAAATAGAAAATACACATAGACATTCTAGTGGCTTTCCTCAAATCAACTCAGAAAATATGATGAAAAAAACTTGAGACATTTTCATAAAAGCAGCAACATTTTATAATATTTAGGAATATACCATGTAGATTATGACTATCATAGGTCTGTGCCTTGTACAGGGTCGATTCCAATACATATGTGTTTGATTGAACAGATAAACAAATTTACTATTATAAAGTCAATTCAGCCTATATACTAGTCCAGTGAGAATTTTTTAAAATGTTTTTAATGGCTACACACATAATATTTTACCATGTAGATTTGGAAATTTTGGCTATTTAATTTTATTTATCACAGGTAACATTGCAAGAAATATTTATGCATACCCAGAGTTAATTTGGCATTTTATATCTGCTGTTAGAATTCATTCTTGGGACCAAACTAATGCCTCAAAAAGGGGACAACACTCTAAGGACTTAGTAGACAACATCCTAAGCATTCAGTGCAGAGTATCACCCTTCTGTCCCATTGCCCCCGTAGCGCACACAGCCCTTTCTTCCAGTAGTGTTTATGTAAGATGTTGTGACCAGGGTCATCAGCTAAGACCAGAAAACAGAAAGAAGAGAAGAAGAAAAATCTTTGTATAAAATGGTCCTAGTTTCTTGTCCTGAATCATTTCATGCATGGACTATGCTTTGCAACGTCGAAACCCAAGAATCCTTAACATAGGAAGTTACAGAGTATAAACAACTCAGGCCAAACCCATGCTCGTTGGCCATATGTGGAATATAAAACTGCTAGTTGATATGTGGATTAATGGAACATCTATTATAGGTAAGGCACTGTACCAGTTCCTTTATGAGTAAAATATAAATATAAAACCTCCTCCCTGCCCTTTGTAGGGATTTTTTTTTTTTTTGGTAATTATGATCTACCTGATTAATCAAAATATGCCCAGGAGTAACTTATTATTATCCATCTCAATACTTTTCAACTCTAGCAAAATGAAATTACTTTTGGAGAAAACAAAACAAAACAAAACAAATAAATAACCCTATGTCCCTCCTCAGGCCATTTTAACCAGAATTGCTGGAGGTGAGACGGGAACTTCAGGTCCTCTAATAGGTGATTCTAATCTGTTGCGTAGACCCACCCCTGCCACTGACTGTTTGCTGAGCACCAGAAGTGGTGTTTATTGAGAATGCCAGGGTCCCCAACCAGTATAGGCTGCCCAGGAAGGCTTCACGGTGGCGGTGTGACTTGACTTGGATCTCAAAAGATGCTTAAGTCGGACCAGATATGGAAGAGACGTTCTACATAACAGGCAAAAAGAATGATGCTAACAAAAGTAGGTCATAGAGATGAGAGCAGATGTTGCTCTAGGCAGGAGGGCTGGAAAAGAGATGGCTTCAAACTAAGAGAACTGAGAAAAAAATGAGAAAAGACAGTGTGGGGCACAACTTCACTTGAAACGGTGGTGTTTTCAAACTGGTGGCCCATGGCCCCCATCAGACCTATAAACATGTTTGTTTATCTTATACAATCATTTTTCATTTGCGACAGCATTTAAAAACCAGGAGGTTTTCACATTAAAAAAAAAAAAAAAAGGAGGATCTGCCAACCCTGGGCCAGTGTCTTCATGTAGCCATGGCTGGCTAGAGCTGCTTCCTTTGGGTGGGGTGAGGGGGTCCCCTCCCTCTTTCTCCCCGTGTGCTCTGGGCACTGTGTCGAACTACCTGTTCACAGAAACAACCGAGCTTCTCATCTCGCTCTTGGCCATTTGGCACAGTCTGTGTTCGAGGAGGCGGACGTTGGAGGGAAATGACACTGAGCTGCCGACCCACCGACCACCATCTTTGCATTCCGGTATCCGGTTGACCTTGGTCAAGCTCCCTCACCTTCTGGCCTTTGGTCTGGCAATCAGAACAATGAGTGAGTAGACATGTACATTCTCCAAGGTCACTCTGAACATTAACATCATTTCACTCCAGCTGGGGGTAGGTAGCTCAGTTCCACTAGCAGCTTGCCTTTATGTGTGTTAGGTTGGTGCAAGGGTAATTGCAGTTTTAGTCATTAAAAGTCATGGTGAAAGCAGCCATTAGTTTTGCACCAACCTAATTGATAGGGCCAGCCCCAAGTGAACTGAGAAAAAGGAAACAGAGGGTTAGTGCAAGGGTAGTGGATTCAGTGCAGAGCATCACTCTTCTGTCCCACTGCACCCAAGGAACACACTATTACATTACAAGTCATCGTGAAAGCAGCAATAACTTCTGCACCAACCTAACTGCTAGGGCCAGCCCCCAGTGGCAGGGAACAGAGCATCAGAAGGGAAAGCTATAAAAGGTCATTCGACTCAAGTTCACCACTGTGGACCAAAACCCAGTGCAACACGGCTTTGAGTCAGTGTTCAGCCACACAGACTTCTTTAGAAGAGCTACTGACCTCATCTAACTACCCTGCACAAGGCATGTAATAGTCCCTTGAGGGTCCTGTAGTTTAACTGAAGGGATGAGGCTGCAAAGAGCGTGAGCAACACCTATATTCTAGAATTAACCTTTGTGTCACCTGCTCCTGAGCACCTACTGGATTCCCCCTTCCCTAACACCAAGGCCCTTAAAGGTGTGGGCTGTCTTGAGCTCAGCAGGGTGAAGATATGATTTTTGACCTTATGGTACCAGCTCATTGCATTGCCATATTTTGTTGTTTTGTAAGTCAAAGCAGCAAACATATTTAGTAATATTAACTACCAAAAGTCTCCTAAAAATATAGCCAGTGATGAGCACCTATCAGAGTTCTCTGTGAAGGCACATGAAAAGCAGGGTAACCTGGCCCTGACTGTATAAGGAAGAAAGGTAAGGATCAGTAAGTTCTGCCAACAGAAGGGACATTTTATCAGCAGGATTTCATGCTGGGTCTCAAAGTTTAGAGAGCACCAGAAACACCTGTGGGGCTTGTTAGAACCTAGATTGCTGGCCTCAATCCCTTGAGTTTCTGTTTTGTTTTGAGTAGGGACCCAGAATTTATGTTTCTAAGAAATGTCCAGGTGATGATCATGTTGCTTGTCCAAGAACAGGGCTGTGTGAGAATCAATGCCTCACACAATGTTTCATTAAAAACAAAACAAAAACTTGTACAGCAGGAACCCTGGGCACCTCAGCCCTTAGTGAACCTCTAAGTGAGTTAAATTGCCTCAAAATCTTTGGTGTTTTCAGCCCTCAGCTATTAAAAATTACTAACATGGGCCATGCAGAATGACTCACACCTGTAATTCCAGGACTTTGGGAGGCTAAGGCAGGTGGATCACTTGAGGTCAGGAGTTTGAGACCAGCCTGGCCAACACCACAGAACCCCATCTTAAGCTGGAGAATTGCTTGAACCTGGCAGGTGGAGGCTGCAGGGAGTGGAGATCGCACCACTGCACTCCAGCCTGGGCAACAGAGCGAGACTCTGTCTTAAAAAAAAAAATTACTAATAATAGCTTCTTGCCTGACTTTCAGGCAAGAAGATACAGGAATTATTAGCTCTTGCTTCTTCTGTTCTCATCACCTGCAAGTCCAAATCTACCTACCTTGTACATGTCAAGTAGAATACCCCTTCTTCAAGGAAAGATTTCCCAAAACATCATCTCTCTCATCCAAAGACTTCCTTAATCTTCCAATCGAAAGGAGTCTTTCTTTCCATAAACAGACACAGCAGGCATTCTCACAGTGCCCATATTGTCTACCTGGTAGTATTCATGTCTTTGTAGACATATTATATGTATCAAATCTCTCACCTTCCATGCCCCAGAAGATGCTGGATAATCAAGTCTAAGCTGGTAAGTAGGCATAAGTCTTTCCACAAAAGCACCAGACAACCTTTGATTTCTACTCCTGAGAAAAGAAACACTGCTTTAAAGTATGACTGAATATTGACATCACACACTTAGAAACGCAAACACACACATATCTATCTAAATGAAAAATGTACTTTTCCGAAGGACCACATCCCAAAAGATAATCTGAGAAAAGACTAATTGGAAGCTTGAAATATGAAACTATTTTTGGAGGAATGTTGATCTCAAAATGGAGGAAGCCTTTTCTTTAAGTTTCTTTCCTGCCTGCTGCTGCTCACTTTGTCTGTGGCCCCTACATGTCACTGTGTGTTTCCACAGGATCTGAGGAGCGTGTGTGTCCATGTGTGTCCATGTGTGTCTGTGTATGTCTGCATGAACTCTGTTTCCCTCTTCGGCTGTAGGTTCTGTTTTGTATTATGTTCATCTGCATTAAGTCTGTTTGGTGTGATTCTTACAGATGGCATAGACGGGTATTATTGAAATAACGTTTCTAGTAGCCTGGACACCTTCCAACACATTCAAATCATAGGACCAAATTCTTTCATCTAATTAAGTTTGAAAATGATTTAGCTGATTGATAGTTTGGGTAGAAAGAACTTCTCTAGACCAGGGAGCCAAAAATGGCACATGCTTGAAGTAATCTCACCTCCTGCCATATTCAGAACTTACCATAAATTACTTCTGCTAATATGTTTCCTGAAATACACTCAAATTATCTATAGCAAAACCCTCCTTGGAAAATGTGATCCCTCCCCTCTATTGTGCTTATTTTGAACTCAACCCTGTGTGACCACCATCTTTCTTTCTTTCTTCACGCTTTGGTGAGTACACGATTTGCAAACTTCAGGGACAGAAATTAACAAAGAAACATTTTTATTAGCCGTCCTCATTTCACATTCTATTACTGGTTCAATTACCTAGTGCAAAGCCATACAACCAACTTAATAAACAATAATAATTGATTATTAGGATCACCTGCATACAATCACAAGCAGTTCACTACTTACTCTTTCGAAAACCAAGACTGTTCACCACAGGGGAGTGAAAGGAAAAGAGATGAATCCAATCAGGTTGATTGCTGCCCAGACCACTCAATGTTTGTGCCAAATGGAGGTACATCTGTAATAGAACCTTGAGAACACAGAGGAAACCATCCCAGTTCCAGACTGCTTTTTCCTCTACACTAGCTGGGGAACACCTCACTGGTGGAACTGCTTCTCACTCAACCTATAACTCCAGCACTTCACACAGACATAATAGGCACTTAATACGTGTTTTTAGGGTTGAATACAAAACATATACTCCTTCTAAGTTTCTGCTTAGTATTCCATGAAAATAAAAATTATGAAAGCAAAGCTTAAGACTTGTATATTCTCACACAATTTGAATTCTGACATTATTTTCTTTATTTATTTAGCCAGTTGTTAATCTACTTAGGTTTGTGGTTTAGTGGTTTCAAATACTTTGAGTAGAGAAGAGGCCAAGCATGCCTGTTATCAGGAATAACAATAGAAAAAAAAAAAAAAAACATTTCTTTCCAAACTATGAAAATCCAACATTATTCTGGATTATCTGGATAGCAATGTCTTTTCTAAATTCATGAGTAATTCTCAAGCAAGACTAGGAATCTCTCTACTCAAAACGTGTTGTAAAGACTCAGGTATATTATAGAATTCACTTCATCCCCAAAATACAGCTGACAGCATTTTTTAAGGTAAATCCTTTATATCTACACCAAAGCCACTCAGTTTTCATTATCTTGTATTTTAAGAGCAATTTTCTTTTAACATGATTCTAAAATTATTCTCAAAGCTAAAGTCAATGTTGGCTGATTTAGCCATTTGATTTCTTCATAGAGTTATTTAACTGATAGCTGTAAAAGCCACAAATGAATACTGGAAAAGATGGAAGAAAAAGAGTTGTTATCAAAAGCTATGTTTTTCTTTGGTTTCAATTGCCCATACAGAACCATATTAATTTAAAATTATGAGCTAGAGATAGAAATACATTAAAATGTTTCACTAAGCCTTTGTTGGTCTTATAATTCCAATTCCAGTTTTTATTTTTTTAGGCAATTAATTCTACAACTAACACTGGCGGATGTCATTCAAACTGCAGAAGCTTATTGGGTAGTTAAAAGGATAAAATCAAGTAGTCATTCTACTAATCCCTTTACAAGGAAACAGCTTTCTGCATAAAAAGTGGAACTTATGTGGCCATTAGCAGATGCTACATCAAGCGACCAAAAATATACACATTTAAATTCTTAAGCACAATCTATGAACACTACACAGATGGTTTCCAAGAAACTGTACCTAAATTGATTACGATAAAAATGATCTGCTGCAATTGTTTCTGTCAAAAGGGAGAACAGAATTTGTCCCAATGTGTCGCTCTGCCCACTCATGCAGAGAACCCAGCTGCTGGGACAGATGTTGCTCTAAGCACTTTATTTTAGGGTCATTAAAATGGTTACAGGGGTTAGTCATTCCCTGTTTTATAAATTGTGCTTACTAGTTGAGCTCAACAGATGCTAGAAAACTTCTTTGTAGTTGATCAGATACAAAGTTTCATCTCAGATTCCTTCTACCTTGTGCTTGATGCAGAAATTAGGAGCAAATGGGAAGGAACAGGGAAACAAAGAAGTGAGCAAAAATCCTGGCACATTTGATCCAGGAAGATGTCTTTACATAGCTCTCTTAATAATGCTGATGCTGGCCTCGGAGCATCCTCCGGCTGGCAATGCAAAGCTGTCTTGAAGGCTTGCATGTGCTCATGTCATTTAAGGATTTTGGGGTCTTATATTGTATAACTGCATGTCTTAAATTGATCCTATTCTGTGCTGTTGTCCTTGACAAGGTGCTCCTCAGATTTTGTCAGACAATAATACAGATACTCCTATTGCTCCTAGAGCACACTTCTTTAGAAGAGATTTCTAAGCCTTTGTGAGAGTGTTGTTCTGCTCTTTCCATTACAGACCATGCTATTCCTATTGAACTCTGATTTTCTTTTATCATGATATATTGAACCGACACCTAATACATCAGCAAAAATCCAGGAATATCAGCAAAATCAACCCATACAAAATTAGCATGCATATCATTGTGGGAAGGTAGCTATTCACATATAAATAGATGGGATTCATGTTAACGGTGGCTTAAACTATTACTACTACACTTTTTTAAGCTAGGCTGAAGAATCGATAACAATGCTGACAAATTAATGGAGGCAGAAGGACACAAAGTGCTACTACCCTACAGAAAAATCAGAAATTCAGTGGAGGCAACTTGCTCAATAGCAAAGGCTAGAGGAGAAATGAGAGAACAGCAGGAGAGGGGAGCCAGTGGGAGCCAGGTTGTGAACTATTCTAGAGGGAGAGTGTTCCAAAGTAGATGGGAGCTGAAAGCCTTGTGAAATGGATCTGATTTCAGGGAAGAACCGATAGGCCAGGACTTTGGCTGCTTAAAAAAACCTAAGGCTCTCCAGAGAGGTAAGTTAAACATATACATATATATATATATATATATATATATATATATATATATATATATATATATTTGGAGCAAGGGTAGGCCAGCAGTATGTGGAGCCTGAAGCTTATACAAATAATTGGTGGTGGGCTGGGGAGGTAGGGATCTATAAGTAAGAAAATATAATTGTATGGGCTCAAAATTAGGTACAGAGAGAGTCTTGGCAGCGGTCCATGAAAATCATGGGCATGGAGCTTAAACTGAGTTTCTTGGGAAATCTGCATCTGCTTTTGAGCCATTAGTAGCATTCCACATACTTCTCCCCAAATAAATATTGCTTGGCTTAGCTAATATTGCTGGAAAAGTAAACAGTTTGTACTGTAGTGCAGTGTTTCTCAAACTGGGGTCTCCAGGCCAGCAGTGTCAGGTACATTGGGAAACCAGTTAAAAAGGCAAATTTTCAGACCTTGACTTAGAGCCACTGAGTCAGAAACTCCAGGGATAGGTCTAGTAATTTCTGTTTTTCTTACCAAGCTCTGTAGGGGATGATGATACACCCTCAGGTTTGAGAACCATGACTGTAGGGTATCCATCAAACCTAAAGTCTCCAATTAAAAGCTAAATTAATTTAAGTAATTTTAGAATTCAGCTGAAAGCAGTAACTGAAGATTAAGGGCCTAAACAAAAAGAAAATCTAAAAACAAATCATCTTCAGTTGACATAAAGAAACATGGAAACCACTTTGATTTAGAAATATAGACTCACTTGCTTTCTGTGCTTCCCCCAGGGTGCCCCTGACCTGCTGTCCTCCCACCTAGTCCTTCCTATGATACTACTTGTTCCTGCCTCCTCTGTCTTCCCTGTCCTGACCATCAATTTCTCCAAGAACACAGATGTGTTCACCAAGAACCCAATTGTGTTCTGCTTTGTGCTGCTTTTATGTTTATTTCTTCAGCTCCCCACTGCCAGCTTCTTCTCTTGTTGACTGGCCCATTTGCAGATCCCAATTCATTTACCTGCCCTCTCATTAATGTTGCAAGAACTCTGCTAGGCACTGCAGAAAGAGCAGACTACAAAATTAAAAGAACCTCAGGCTGCCCAGAACTATACTTGCAAGCAAAACCTGATTTCAAGGCTGTGTGAACTCTGAGAGGGCAGTTCAGGTGGACTGGGCAGGTGACCCTACCCAGCTGATGCTCTGCGTGTGGGAGGTGAGGGGGATTCAGGCACTGAAACCCTAAAACGAGACTTCAAGCGAAGTAACACTCATTTAATTCCTTCAAAACCTTTCTCCTTTGTTTTGTTTTGCTTCAGGTTTTCTTTAGTGTCAGGGAGTGGGACAGAGGGACTCACACTCCATGAAAAAAACTGCCCAAAGACCTGAAATTGAGGGGCCAGTGCTGCTTCCAGTCAGTAGAAGGAAGGGTAGGGCTGGTGCTGGGTAGCAGAAGATGAAGGAGAGAGGTGGGCTAGAAGCAGACTTTGTTAAAATGTTTGGATTTTATGCTCAGGTTTGAGGACTAAGCTCTCTCTTTTTTTTTTTTTTTTTTAATCTTGCCCAAATTCCTGTCTAAGGGGTCTGAGGAGTCACACCCTACAAAGCAAAAATTCTCATCAGATGGGTTTTATTTAACCCTGTATGTCTGGGCTGACTTTCCAATCTGACTCTGGCATAACAAGGGAAAAAATCAAAATGTTTTACCCCAAAATATATTTCCTTGCCATACTTTGGAATTGCACCTCAAAGTCTCTTGTTGGAAAACATCCACATTCTATGGAGACTCCTTTTTCCCCTTTGTTTTCATTCCTTCCTTCCTTTCCAGATCCAGTAGATGGTCACCTTAGAGCCAGGCACCCTTTTAAGTCCAATAAGAAACATTTCACAATCTGCTGTCTCTGAAGTCTGCTATCTGAGAGCTTCCTCTGCACAATAAAACTTGGTCTCCACAATCGTTTATCTTAACCTGAACATTTCCTTTGATCCCAAGTCTTCAGATAAACTCAATCAATTGTCAACCAGAAAATGTTTAAATTTCCTATAGCCTGGAAGTCCACCATTCCCCACTTTGATTTGTCCCATCTTTCTGAAAGAAACCAATGTGTTTCTTAAATGTATTTTATTAGTGCCTCATGCCTCCCAAAACTATATAAAACCAAGCTGCACCCGACCACCTTGGCACATGTTCTCAGGACCTCTTGAGGGCTGTGTCACAGGCCATGGTCATTCATATTTGGTTCTGAATAAATGTCTTCAAATATTTTACAGAGTTTGACTATTTTCATCAGCGAAGTATTAGAGAGCCATTAATGAATGGTTTTAGTCAAGCTAGCAAAGGGATGAGCTTTTCATCTGGAAGCATCCCTGTGGCAAACTGAAGTGTTTCAGGGTGGTGAGGGTTCCTTAAGGTAGCGAGACTAAGAGGAGCCATTGAAACTCACAGCAACTCAGAGCTGTGTGAGCAGGACCTACACCAGATGGGCTGGAGGGACGGCACTAGATGGTGTTGAGAGGCCCCTGGTATTTACGTTGGTGTGATGAGACTATTCTAACCTGAAGGGATAATACTCTATGGCCACACATTTCTTTTTCTTTCTTTTTTTTAATTGCATTTTAGGTTTTGGGGTACATATGAAGAAGATGCAAGATTGTTGCATAGGTACACACGTGGCAGTGTGATTTACTGCCTTCCTCCCCATCACCTATATCTGGCATTTGTCCCCATTTTATCTCTCCCCAACTCCCCACCCCCTGCTGTCCCTCCCATATTTCCCCTCGACAGACCCCAGTCTGTGATGCTCCCCTTCCTGTGTCCATGTGTTCTCATTGTTCAGCAACCACCTATGAGTGAGAACACGCAGTTTTTGATTTTCTGTTCTTGTGTCAGTTTGCTGAGAATGATGGTTTCTAGGTTCATCCATGTCCCTACAAAGGACACGAACTCATTGTTTTTTATGGCTGCATAGTTTTCCATGGTATATATGTGCATATTTTCCCTGTCCAGTCTATCATCGATAGGCATTTGGGTTGGTTCCAGGTCTTTGCTATTGTAAACAGTGCTGCAATGAACATTTGTGTGCATGTGTCCTTATAGAATGATTTATAATCCTTTGGATATATACCCAATAATGGGATTGCTGGGTCAAATGGAATTTCTACTTCTAGGTCCTTGAGGAATTGCCACACTGTCTTCCACTATGTTTGAACTAATTTACACTCCCACCAACAGTGTAAAAGTGTTCCTATTTCTCCACATCCTCTCTAGCTTCTGTTGTCTCCAGATTTTTTAATGATTGCCATTCTGACTGGCATGAGATGATATCTCAATGTAGTTTTGATTTGCATTTCTCTAATGACCAGTGATGATGAGCATTTTTTCATATGTTTGTTGGCCTTATGTATGTCTTCTTTTGTAAAGTGTCTGTTCATATCCTTCACTCACTTTTGAATGGGCTTGTTTGTTTTTTTTCTTGTAAATCTGTTTTAATTTTTTGTAGATTCTGGATATCAGTCCTTTGTCAGATGGGTAGATTGCAAAAATTTTTTCCAGTTCTGTTGGTTGCTTCAACATACGCAAGTCTTTAAATGTAATTCACCACATAAACAGAACGAAAGACAAAAACCACATGACTATCTCAATTGATGCAGAGAAGGTCTTTGACAAAATTCAACAGCGCTTTATGCTAAAAACCCTCAATAAACTAGATATTGATGGAAGGCATCTCAAAATAATAAAAGCTATTTATGACAAACCAATAGCCAATATCATACTGAATGGGCAAAAACTGGAAGCATTCCCTTTGAAATCTGGCAGTAGGCAAGGATGCCCTCTTTCACCACTCCTATTCAATATAGTATTGGAAGTTCTAGCCAGAGCAATCAAGCAAGAAAAAGAAATAAAGGGTATTCAAATAGGAAAGGAGGAAGTCAAATTGTCTCTATTTGCAGACAACATGATTGTATATTTGCAAGACCCCATCATCTCAGCCCAAAATCTCCTGAAACTGATAGACAACTTCAGCAAAGTCTCAGGATACAAAATCAATGTGCAAAATTCACAGGCATTCCTATACACCAATAACAGACTTAAAGAGAGCCAAATCAAGAATGAACTGCCATTCACAATTGCTACAAAGAGAATAAAATACCTAGGAATACAACTAACAAGGAACGTAAAGGACCTCTTCAAGGAGAACTACAAACCACTGCTCAACGAAATAAGAGAGGACACAAACAGATGGAGAAACATTTCATGCTCATGGTTAGGAAGAATCAATATTGTGAAAGTAATTTACAGATTTAACACTGGCCATGCTTTTCAACATTCATTTGCATTAGACCCAACCTGAAACCTTGTTAAAGGTATGGGTTCTGAAGCTCAAAATTCCAAGAGTTTTTTGTTTTTTGTTTTTTGGTTTTTTTGATTTAAGAAAAAAAAAAAAAAATCCTAAGGGATTCATCTAGCTTACCTGAGGTTTGCACCATATAAATGTCCTGTTTGAGTATCTGTTTATATATACATGATTGTTTTCCATAGATGCTGCATTTAAGGATATCAAGGTAGGAAAGAAGAGGATGAGTTAACTGCCAGTATTTCCCAGAATCAGCATCTCATGATCGTACTCGTTACTGGGTACCGAGTCCAACTTCCAAATTTTATAAATCCAGAAACAGAGAGGTCAAATCCAATTTTGTGCAGCTTCTTAAGTCTTGAGATGGTATACAAAAATGAATTACTAGAATGAGGTTGCCACTGCTGAGGAGCAGTGCCTAAATTTGTGTCTTAACCTTGCACTTGGTCTCGCCTAGGCCTTACCGCTCTCTTGTCCACATTTCTCAGTAACACATTTAGACTCTACAGGCAAGTTATTCTAAATGGTTCATGCTGGAGTTAGTAAGATCCACAGGTGAGATCCTCCTATGCATCTACTTTCTACCCCAAATAATGATACTCATATTCCCATTTTTAAACTCTGCCAGGGATAACATAGTCCAATAAATCTTACTCCAAAAGAGGAAAATATTAGCCCAAAGAAGGACAAAAATACAGTAGCAAGGATGTCTTTGTGATTTTGACATTGAGGACGTTATTTCCTCATCCGTTTATCTTTGGTTCCACTGGCTTTAAGGCATTGCTTCTGTGCATTGTCATCCTGTTGGCTTATGGACTCTTCACACAGTTGATTTGGTTCTTCACAGTTTACACGACACTTTCATATGTATGAGTCACTGAACTCGCACAATATTTTAAAAAGAAATTTGGATGAATCGTATGCAAACATTTTCTCCCAATCTACAGGTTGTCTCTTCGCTCTATGGATTGTTTCCTGTGCTGTGCAGAAGCTTTTTAGTTTAGTACGGTCCCATCTGTCTGTTTTTGTTTTTGTTACCTGTGCTTTTGAAATCTTAGACATACCTTGTCTAGATTAACAACCTGAAGTGTTTACTCTGTGTTTTCTTCCAATGGTTTTATAGTTTTGGATCTTACATTTCAGTCTCTAATCTATGAGTTGATTTTTTTATATGGTTAGAGACGGGGGTCATATACAAATTGTAGACACATATTGAATTATCCCTGTGTATCTCATCAATATGTGAATTATTATGTGGCATCTAAAAACAAAAGGAAATAATTCAAAACATAATAATAATAAATGTATTTGTCCTGTGGTTTCACATCATGGGTTAAAGTAGAATATTCTACCTTAAAGATAGAAGTTGTATTGACCCATTTATCATTCATGTACTTTAAGGACCCTCAAAGTCCTTAAAGACCTTTGAATAACAATAAAACAATGGAGGTAGAAAGATGTAAAAACTCTTGTTAAACATTAATATTTTTATTTTCAGAGAAATATTTTAAAAAAATCTCTTCCTCTCTTTGGAAGGCAGGAATAAATTCAAACTCTTTTATCTTGATTTTCTTTATAAATTAAGAAAGCTGATTTCATTAAGGAGTAATTGTAACTTGGATGAAGCAGTTATAATTGTGTCCTATTTTAGAAGGTAAAGCTTTCAAAACATGGAATATTGTGGGTGAACTTTTGGGCAGGGACATATGCTGAGCTACTTTCTAAACATTTATAAAGTAACTTAAAGAAAAAAAAAATAGCAATAAGCCAAGAGTGAGATTGGAATGTCTAATCAATATCATGTCATGGAGTTTCCAGCTCTCCTTTCTAACAGCTTTGGAAGTGGCCATTCCTTCCTCTGAACTTCAGTTCAACTTTGCATACATCATTGCATATGGCACTTTCGTCTCCCCCACTGAATTCTAAATTCCTTAAAGGCAGGGACTGAACTTTATTTATATCTCTATCTCTTATACATACAAAAAGCACAGTTTGTCGTACCAGTAGGTGCTCAATCAACAATGAATGAATGGTAATTAAAAGAGATAGCTGCTGCCTTTACTTTGGAGGAAACCATAGGACCAGGATGAAGAAGCTCATGATAGCAAATTGACACACGGAGGTAACATATGGCAAAGAGGTTTAGCTTAAATGTGTGACCCATATTCCAGGAAATATGGTGGCATGCATTCAGACTGTTCGCTCTCTGAAACTGTGTGAAATAAACTCCAAAAAGTATGCTGTCTGAATTATCAGGCAGTGCACTACACAAGGTATTTCTAAAATGCAACTTTCCAAAAAAGTGGCTGGAAGTGGGTAAATTAAACAACATTTGAGGGTCAGCTCCTCCCCTTCACAATCATGCTTTGTTTCTCATTTTCTCACTCATCTTGGCAATGTTGAAACTTAATGAAGTCATTATTTAAAATAAATTGTTTTTAAAATCCTAATTTACACTTCTAAATTGATCATGCTTCCATGTGGAAAACTAGTAGGAAGAGGCCAACACTAGGTTCAACAAGATGATCTAAGAAGCTGCAATTGTTGGCAAAAGATGCCGATGGTTTGAGCTGGGCTTGTGGGCTTGTTGCAGTGGCTACTAGAGACATTTGGAGGTGAGCTCACAGAAAGTGATGATGGATTGGATATGAGCATGAGGAGGAAGGGATGTCCAGATATCTTGGCCTCAGAAACCTGATGCATAGAAAGAATGTTTCTTCAGATCCCAAAGACAGAGGGAAGAAGGGGAGGTACCAGAACAGGAATTTAGTTTCACACAAGTTAATTTTGCAATTCTTGAAACTGGTCCCAGTGGAAATAGCAATGGAGACGTTGTTGATTCTGGAATCCAGAGGAAAATTCTTGGCTGGAGATATATATATATATATATATATATATATATATATATATATGTATATATAAGTCTTCAGAGTAGAAATAGTATTTTTTTTAAAAAAATATATACCTTAGAATTAGCCAGATGGTAAAAATTGGAAAACTGAAAATACATAACAAAAGATAAACAAGTAACACAGCAAAATAAGAACAAAAGAAGAGGCAATGTTGGAAGACAAGACATATCACTTCTAAACATAAGTGCAAATAGAAAAAGAAACAGCTGTATAGAAAGACATTGCATGGTGTCAAAAACCTAAAAGCCTGAATTACAACAGATAAACCCACAACAAAATAACTCAGAAAATATGAAGGCATTGGATGATCCGAAGCCAAACAGGCAGATTTAGACATACAGAAAACAAGGATCCAGTATAAGACTCCCCGGGGTATAACCTCAATGGAAGCGGCAATCTCACATACCCAGAGATTGGGTTGTTTGGGACTAGGCTGCCAAAAAGTAGCATGAAGATAGTAGAGCCATTTGCCATATATTATTTGTAAATTGCACCAGAGTTGGCAAATGGGGAAGCAATGGGATAATGCTACATGGTCCATCCATGCACTGAGGTTAGGGACAGGGCAGTCAAGCGGACATCTTTACATGATGCTGGGTCCAACCCTGGGGTCAATTTTAGGACCATTCCTCTTTTTCCCATTATTCTGCATCCAGCAGCAGGGTGACTTTTTAAAAATATAAAATCTGATTATTTTATTGCTCTGGATAAGTTTCTTTGCTTTTAGGATTCTAAACCTAAATTGTTAACACAGCTTCCGTCATCTGGCCTCTCACAACTTCTGATATTTGGTATAACTTTCTTATCTTTGATGACACCAAAGCAATCTATCATTTTCTTAGAGGATATTTTTGTTGTTGCAAAGCCTATTACATAGACTTGAATTTCTTCCTCTTTCTATTTATTTATTTATTGAAGCAGGGTCTCATTCTGTTGCCCAGGCTGGAGGGCAGTGATGTCATCTTGGCTCACTGCAACCTCTGCCTCCCAAGTAGCTGGGATTAAAGGTACTTGCCACCACGCTCGGCTAATTTTTATATTTTGCTAGAGATAGTGTTTCATCATGTTGGTCAGGCTGGTCTCAGAATTCTGACCTTGTGATGCCCCTGCCTCAGCCTGCCAAAGTGCTGGGATTGCAGGTGTGAGCTGCTGTACCTGGCCAGGTTTGGCTCTTTCTAGAGAGGTCTATACCCTTTGCAGTTTAACAAAGGTTTATTCACTCATCAGATTGCATATGAAAGAGCACATTACAGGAGATTTTTCTCACTCATGGCCAAGATCTCTTATCACTGCTTATTTTTTCCTTAACAGTTAATTTACAATTACATATTTGAAATACTGGAATATTGCAGGATAATTACTCTAATTGTCTGTAACCCTCACTAAGCTCTATGCCTCAGAAGGGTAGGGTTGTATTAATTCGTTCTCATGTTGTTAAGAAAGACAAACCCGAGACTGAGTAATTTATAAAGGAAAGAGGTTCAACAGACTCACAGTTCCATATGGCTGGGGAGGCCTCACGATCATGGCAGAAGCAAAGGAAGAGCAAAGGGATGTCTCACATAGTGGTAAGCAAGAGAGTTTGTGCAGGAAACTCCCATTTATAAAGCCATCAGGTCTCATGAGAGGTACTCACTACTATGAGAACAGTATGGGGGAGCTGCCCCCATGATTCAGATATTTCCACCTGGCTCCCCACTTAATACATGTGGATTGATACAATTTAAAGTGAGATTTGGGTGGTGGTACAGCCAAACCATATCAAAGGTCTTGCCAGTTTCACTCATGTTTTTATCTCTTGTGTTTAGTACAGTCAGGCACAGAAGCAAAATGGTTTTCTCTGTCCTTTCATCCTGACCCTGTTGATAAATGCATGGTGTTGTCTGAGAGAACCCAGAGAAAGAAAGTTAATCAATGAATAGTTTTGGATGAAGTAATTCAATCTAGGATATTCCTTCTTGCCTATAGAATAGTTGGTAAAAATAGGCAAAACAGAGAAACGAGGGAAAAGGGCATTTGACTAATTCTCCCTTTGACTTATTTCTATGAGGTAGTGGCTGTGTGGCAGTTTCTAGACTTAGGTGATAAAAGCTAAAAGCAGAGCTTTTATTTGCTACAAAGGAGATGTTGGTTCATTTTGCCCAATGAAGCAGGGACAGGCACTGACACCTAACAGTAACAACATATGTTTATCCTTTTTCCTCCTCTTTAAAATGTAATCCACATTGAAAAGAAAACACACAGATGAGTTTCAAATAAAATTCCAATCATATATTGTGGCCAGAATCACCAGAATCAGAGAGGACCGCTGTCAGTTTCAGTCATTCCAACCTGCAACATCGTGTTTTCTTCCTCGTTCATCTGCGGGGAGTGATACCAACCCATGTCTGGCATTAATTCTGTTGGCCATACCTTTGCTGTCCTTTAGCACATTAAGTTGGTTTCTCTCGTCTTTGTTAATGCCTGGGATGATGGTCTTTTGGTGCTAGAAATAGTTTTCACCTCATGTAGAGTTGATTAGCAAACAAGATTTGAAGATCAGGCATTTTTGGAAAGAGTAAATTATAGAGAAGATTGAATAGATTGGAGAACATTAAAGAGATTTGCCTTTATTTCTGGGATACTATACAGATTAATCAATCACTTATTGTTTGCCTCATTATAGTTCAGGCTGGAGACAAAAACCCATAAACAAATATGATGTAAATTAATCAATGCTTGAAACTGCTTTATCACCGGTTACCCCATTGCACCCCTTCCCAGCCCGGCCCTGCCTTTCCCTTCTCTTTCCCCTCCTTCCCTCCCTCCCTCCCTCCCTCCCTTCCTGACTTCTTCCCTCCCATTCCTTCTCCCGTTTCTTATGCCGCAAGTATCCCCTCTTTCTCTTATTCTCCCTCTCTCTCTGCTATCATTTAAATGTGTGCCCTTCTGGAATTCATATGGAAAAAGTCAAAACCCAAAGTGATGATATTAGGAGGTGGGGCCTTTGGGAGGTGATCAGGTCATGAAGGCTCCACCTTGGTGGATGGGATTAGGACCCCACAAAATGCTGGAGGGAACAGCGAGGCCCTTTTGCCCTTCCATCTGTTCCACCATGTAAGATCACAGCAGTCATTTCCTTCACTCCTCCTACCATGTGAGGATGCAAAGAAAGCAAAGTAAACAAGTAGCAGACCCTCACCAGACACTGACTTTCATTCTCTACAACTGCAAGAAACACATTTCTTTTCTTTATAAATTGCCATCAAAAGCATTTTGCTACAGCAGGAGGAATGAGCTGAGTCTCTCTCTCTCTCTCTCTCTCTCTCTCTCTCTCTCTCTCTCTCTCTCTCTCCCTCTCGCTGTCTCTCCTCTCTGTCTCTCTTCTCTCTCTCTCTCTCTCTCTCTCTGTCTTTCTCCCCCTTTCTTCTTCCCATCCTCTATCCTTGGAAATTTGTTTAGGAAAACTAACAAGCACCAAGAACAGAAAAGAGGGTTCAAATATCTGACCTTACTGAATGGCAGTTACCATATGATGAGGTAGGTTTTGTTTCAGAAACCAAACCTATTGAGGTAAAATGCTTAAAGCTAAATTCATTTGTTTACAAAACAAAAATACAGATAATATCAAAGGTTAAAGTAATAAATTTTCCAAAATAGGAACAAATACAGAAATGATTAGATTTACCTCACAGTTCTGTCAGGTCACATATCATTTTGTATAAACTGCTTTGGGAGGCTGCCTATCATATTAGTTACAAAATTAATTATACATTTCTTAAAAATAAAAACATGCTATATTTACTTTTTATCTTTTAGTGCAGGATTGATCATTGAATTGCTGCCAAAGTTAGCTTAAAATTGAATATTATAATGAAATACATGTTTACAGTGATTAAAATCATGTTTTCTTTGTCTGAATTAGTACATCGACATGGTATGCACTGACACTATCTTCCATCTGTAATCAGAGGAGAAAATGGTTTCTTTAATATCATTTCTTTATTCATGGATATAAAATAACTGTGACATATCGGTTGGCAAACGAGCTCCTCTTGTATAGAATATTTACTTAAAACAACTTTTAATGTAAAATAAAAGAAAAAAAAAACTACAGACATGTGAAACTGCTCCTAACAAGGAGATCACAGACGTTTTTAAGGTTGCATGGGTAGTATTGAATTCCTCAATGTCTAGTTACATAATTTTCTTCTAGAATTTTGAAACAAAAGTATAGTGAAAATATTAAAAGGTTTTAAATAATATAATAGGAAATAAATAATAATGAAATAAATGGAAAGGGAATGGCATCAGTACTATATTCATTGTTTAAAATATATTTAACTATTTTCCTGATTGTAAATAATTCCTTGTAAACATTTAGAAGATACAGAAAGTAATTTAGTAATTTACCAAACCCCATCACTGGGGGCTATCCATTGTGCAGATTACACTGTATTATTTTCAATTCAGTATGTCAGGAGGCACTTTGGCACAGGGATCAGAATGAAACCAGCCCATTTCTCTGATCCCTGAAGATCTGAGGGATTGACAACTCGAGACAGATGGTCTGCTGTACTGGCTCCAAGGTGAGGCCAGAACCTGCACCCAGGTGAAAATTCTCCTTGCCAGGATTTCATCGAGGCTTTCCTGCAATACACTTCAAGCACCTCTCTGCTGGAGGAATTTTGATAGCAGATACTTAGGGTTATGGATGGCGGAGGCATCCGAGCCTGGCGTCATGACCTTGAAGCAAGACCTGGGACTGACTTGGATGGAATGGGAGTATTCCAGTAGGCTGTGCATTGGCTGAGGCTGGTAGGCATGGCTGGGGGCAGGACAGCTTCTGTTTCTTTGGCAGAAACACATGCTAGACTTGATTTCTGCTTCAGCACTTCTTTTCCCATTAATCACATTAAAAAGATCTGAGAGACCACATTTGCTTTTTTGAAAATCTGATTCCTGATAATACAAGGAGGGGTCATATTATATGATATTAAAGCAAATAACAGAATGAAGTCAGAAACTTAACTACCTTCTTAGGGCTTGCCATTACTGATGTAATTCCCTCTTCACAATATAAAATAATAATCTAAGAACATTCTGTGTACCAACATATGACAATATTAAAAAGCTTACAACATCTTTTAAAGAAAATGTGATAAAGACATTTTGGGAATTGCCATCAGTCCCCAGACTTCCTTTTAGTATGAGTGAGGTGGACAGATGCTGAAGGAATAACCTAGAAATACATGTGGTTTTTATAATTGGAAGAGGGGATGTATGACAGCATCTTACCACAGTGCTCAGCCAGAGTTAGCTCCCAGTAGGCGGTCAAAGAAACACACTCAAAACAAAGGGCCGGGCGCGGTGGCTCATGCCTGTAATCCCAGCACTTTGGGAGGCCGAGGCAGGTGGATCACAAGGTCAAAAGATCGAGACCATCCTGGTCTTGTATTTTTAGTCTCTACTAAAAATACAAACAATTAGCTGGGCATGGTGGCACGTGCCTGTACTCCCAGCTACTCAGGAGGCTGAGGCAGGAGAATTGCCTGAACCCAGGAGGTGGAGGTTGCGGTGAGCCGAGATCGCGCCATTGCACCCCAGCCTGGGTAACAAGAGCGAAACTCCGTCTCAAAAAAAAAAAAAAAAAAAAAAAAAAAAAAAAAAAAAAGAAAGAAAAAGAAAAAGAAACCACTGTGCAATACCATGTCTCAGTACAGTTGCCCATGGTGTTTGCTGTTTAAAATGCTCCTCTGTTCCATTATCCACTTGGCTAACTCCTTCCCTTATTCAGAATCCATTCTAAGAGGCCGTATCTGTCTTCCTCAGGCACTGTCTTCAATACACTCAGACAGACCTTTCCAACTTACATACTTTCTCACCACTCTAGTGGTCAAAACACTGTGTTATTTTTGATTATTTGATGCTTATCACCCCATCATACTTTAATAATTTCTAAGTGAAGATTTAAATAATTCTATTTATTTCTAAGTGAAGATTTAAATAATTTAATAGAATTTAAAATTTGACAACAAAAGAAGTGAGATCTGGCCATCCTTAAATATATTATCCAATTTAAATTAATGTCTGTATGTAGGACAAGGTAGGGATGAAGTTACTCTTTTTCCCATGTGAGTATCTAGATGTTCCAGCACCATTTGCTAAAAAGGTGCTTTATTATGCAAGAAATGCATTCATTCAAGAAAAATTCGAAAAGAAAGAAAAAGATATGTGGAAACTCATCACTCTATAGTAGTTGCCATTTTACTGAAGTTTATTTTATGTATATGTTTGTAACTCTATCTTGTTTTCATGTTTTCCTGTCTCCCTCTCTCTTATAATAATACCATTTCTTCAATTATAACATGCCAACATTTAAATTTTAATATTTGTGAAACAGATTTTACAATTGTTTTACAAACAATAAACACACCTCTTTGTAGGCCAGGTAGAGAAACAGACTATAATTTGTAGCCGGGGCACTGTGAACTCAACCATGTGTGAAGGTTTCTGTTTATTTTACCACCATCTCAGCTGAGCTCTCCTTGAAAGTGTCAAATATGGTTAAAATTTAAGTGGAATGTAAATCTATATTTGTCTGAAAGATTTTTTTAAAGCCCTTAAATAAAAGATCTAAAAACTTTTATATTCAACAATGAAAGAGTTCTTGGTGTTAATTTTATCCTTCCACCAGAAACAAGTATCAAAAAGAACAAATATATGTAAAAGTTCTTTCAGATATTGGCAAGGAAATAATTAAAATTGTGATTTTTTGAGATCAGGAAAACAAGTTGAGCCATATGATCACTCTGTGGTTTTTGTGTTTCTTTTTTGGTTTTCTCCTGGTGGCATTTGATGGATCTTGTTGCAGAGAGGAAGAACTAAAGCAGAGAATGGAAGAACGTTTGAGCTGAGGATGCAGAGATGGGAGTTCAGACAGCTCAAGTGAATGAAATTTGAAAAACTGCGTACCAAAGAGAAAAAAAAGCATTTTAGACAAAGAGATTCTATCTTTGTGTGAATAGGTCCCACTGAGTCTGTTGCTGAAGTCTAAGTTTTAAATGCACAAAATAAAATTTTACAAAATTGGCCAAAAAAAAAAAAAAAAAAAAAGAATCAGAGAAGCTGTAAGCTAATCAATTCCCAGACCACATGCATGCTTGGAAGGCAAACCAACCAGAGCAAAAAAGACCTTAGTGAGTGCCCAGATTATTTAGTAGAGGCTCCAGAAGAATCACATTTTATATGGGGTTAAATTAAGCCTTGAGTCAAGGTTTATCCAGAACTTCCCAAAAAAACTTAAAATCAAGCTTAAAATAATCATGGGGATCCACAAATCACTTAAATCCCTCTCAAAACAAAGTTTTTAGATGGTCTTCAAAGAAAATGACAAAGTGTAATATTAAATCTTAAATAACAGGCTGGGTGCGGTGGCTCATGCCTGTAATCCCAGAACTTTGGGAGGCCAAGGTGGGTGGATCATGAGGTCAGGAGATCAAGACCAGCCTGATCAGCATAGTGGAACCCTGTATTTACTAAAAATACAAAAATTAGCGGGGTATGGTGGTGCACACCTTGGAATCCCAGCTACTCAGGAGGCTGAGGCAGGAGAATCATTTGAACCTGGGAGGTGGAGGTTGCAGTGAGCTGAGATCATGCCACTGCACTCCAGCCTGGGAGACAAAGTGAGACTCCATCTCAAAAAAAAATAAAAAACAAATAAATAAATAATAACATAATGTCATAACATGCAGACTTTAATCAAATATCACTAGCTTACAAAGAAGCAGGAAACTGTGGCACATACCAGAGCAAAAAATGCCAATGCAAATGAAACTAGTAATTACAGAAGTTATGGAACTAGCTAACCAAGACTGTAAAACTGTTAGAACAAATATACTGAAAGATTTAAAGGATAACATGAATGTAAGAATATTCATGGACCCTCTTTGGAAAATAACCTCATGGAACTTATTTTTTTTTTTTTAATTCTTATTTTATTTTTTATTTTTTGAGACGGGGTTTCGCTCTTGTTACCCAGGCTGGAGTGCAATGGCGCGATCTCGGCTCACTGCAACCTCCGCCTCCTGGGTTCAAGCAATTCTCCTGCCTCAGCCTCCCTAGTAGCTGGGACTACAGGCGTGTGCCACCATGCCCAGCTAATTTTTGTATTTTTAGTAGAGACGGGGTTTCACCATGTTGACCAGGATGGTCTCGATCTTTTGACCTTGTGATCCACCTGCCTCGGCCTCCCAAAGTGCTGGGATTACAGGCATGAACCACTGCGCCCGGCCACCTCATGGAACTTCTAAAGCTAAAAGTTATCCAAAGTAAAATGCTTACTGAGTGATCTTAATTGAATATTAAGTACAATGGACTAAAATATCAAAGAACTTGAAGTCAGGCAACAGAAATTATAGAAATCAAAGCACAGATCCAGATATAAAAAATACCAAAGAACGTTTTAAAAAGCTCAGTGCCCTGTGGGACAATATTATATACACCTATTTTATATGCAAAAGTAGAAGAGAAAAATATTTTAATAAATAATGACACACATTCTGAAAATTTGTTGAGAATCATAAACTTGTATTTTAGCCATCTGAAGATACAGGATGGATCCCAACTCAAAATTTTATTTAAATGTCAAGACTGATGATGCCTTGCACATACTATGAGATTGTGAAAAGGTTTATTACTCACAGAATAAAGCACCTAAGAAGACTAAGGTAGGTTTCCAAAGCTGGTCTGGAAATGGTGTTAATTTTATCCTTCCACCAGAAACAAGTATCAAAAAGAACAAATATATGTAAAAGTTCTTTTAAGAAGTTCTTGGAAGAACAGGGGAGAAAAGAAAGTTGACTTGGGGATTTTACTAAGAAGTGAGGAGGGGTGAAGTTTCACCAAAAAAGGGAGCACTCAGGTTTTCTTATCAATTTTGCTAGAGGCAGGCAGAAGAAGAAGAAATCCAAGGGATTAAAAGCTCTCAGCACTGAAACTTCAAACTATAAAGTGAAACTCTTTATGACAATCCATAAATCTAATAAACTTAAGAAAACCTAAGAGGGATAAGCCCAGAGAAAGCCATGCAGAAGCACATTATAATCATATTTCTACAGAACAATGTGTGAAACAGAACATTTTTAAAAAGCAAGAGAAGAAAGACACATTATAAACAGAGGGGCAGATATGTAAGAATGACTGCAGACTTCTTGTCAGAAGCAATGCAAGATAATACACAATAGACCAAGATCTTTAAAGAAACAAATGAAAGAAAACCTCACCTCAATCCAATCCAACCAAAACAAAGCTAAAATTCATTTTTTAGCAAAAAAAAATCTTTAAAATATGAGGACAGAGAAATATATAGATCGGTTTTTGGTAACAGCCAAGTAGCATCATATGTGACCAACTTTCCTGTAACTGACAAGTATAAACTCTGAACATAACATAAAAGAACAGGTACCTGAAGGCACTGGAGAATTCACAGAAGCACTAAGATTAGGAGGGGTAGTGCATAGCCAGTGGAGAGAATTACAATGGAGAGTTGTCATTGTCACAGTTTTTGGCATGGACCATGGGGAAATCAGACACAAATGGAAAATGAGAAGAAGAAAAGGGAAGAGAAAAGAGACAGAAAAAAAGGAGTCAGAAACTCTCAACATTGTATCTGCCTACATCTCTGGCTGAAAAACCAAAAGCAGCTCAGCCAAAGAAAAATAGTATCTTAACTGGGATCAGAGCTAAACAAAACAAAACAAAGCAAAACAATTTTCAACTTGAGTCCAGCTGAGAAGATTTTTTGCTTGAACATGACATATTGAGGGGAAAAAGATAACAGAAATCAGAATTTATAAAAGAAAAAATCTTGTTTTTTATTTATTTTTTTATTTTTTGAGACAGAGTCTTGCTCTGTCACCCACGCTGGAGTGCAGCAGCATGATCTTGGCTCACTGCAATGTCCACCTCCCAGGTTCAAGCAATTCTCCTGTCTCAGCCTCTCGAGTAGCTGGCATTACAGGTGGTTGCCACCACACCTGGCTAATTTTTGTATTTTTTAGTAGAAACGGGGTTTCACCATGTTGACCAGGCTGGTCTTGAACTTCCAACCTCAGATAATCCACCCACCCAGGCCTCTCAAAGTACTGGGATTACAGGCATGAGCCGCCACACCTGACCAAAAACACTTTACTTTTGATGCCACAAAGTAGGTGGCAATGCCTTAACTGTATGCATGGTGTCAGGCTGAGGGTCCCTTCCAGCTTTGTCAAAGGGAGCACTAACCTTCTCTCCTTTCATATGACACAGAAATCAGAATTTTCACAACTCATTACTCATAATACCTAGGATAGCCCCCCAGCTAAACTGATGGAGAAATTAAATATGAGATGTAAATTAGTAATGTCTGGAATGGAAGAGAGAACATCATGAAAGATACTACAGAAATTAAAAAGGATACTAGGAAAATATTATGAACAATTCTATTCCAATAAATTTTAAAAATTAGATAAAGTGGAAAAATTTCTTGAAGACTAATTTAAAAAACTAACCTAAGCAGAAATAGAAAAAAATAGACTTCTGTCAATTAAAAAAATCATATTCATAATTAAAAACCTTCTGAAAAAGAAAACTCCTGGCCCAGATGGCATCACTGGTGAATTCTATCCAACATTTAAGAAAGAAATAATTGCTATGCTACAAAAATTATTTCAGAAAATAGAGGAGTAAGAAACACTTCTCAACTAATTTTATGAAGCCAGAATTACCCTCTATCAAAACTAGACCGAGGCTTTACAAAAACCAAGAAGTGTAGACAAATATGCTTCAAGGACACATACCACATATTACATACTTTAAAACTTATAAGCAAATTCAGTGTGTGCATGTGTGTATGTATATATGTAGGTATATAAAATGCCATGTCATGGCTAAGGAAATGCAAAGATTTAGCAAGTAAATGCAAAGTTGGTTTAGCAGTCAAAAATCAATTAGTGCCATTTACCATGTCAGCAGAATTAAGAGAAAATGCATATAGTCATCTCAATACATGCGAAAAAAGTATTTGACACAATCAAATACCAATAGAGAGCAATAAATGAATCAATGTAAAAATCGCCACCTAAGACAGGCACTACAATAATAAAAGAAGATGGAATGAAAAACAAGAAAGAATAAAAATGTAAGGTGAAACCAGGATAGTGAGGGGGTAGAGGCTCTGAAAGGGATGTAGAGAAGGTGAGGGAGAACCACAAGTTGAGCAAGTAGCAAAGAAAAAAAAAAGAGAGAGAAAATGTGAGGAGAGATGTGAGGCAGGGAGAAGGGAGAAAGGTGAAGACTAAGGGAATTAAAGAGGCAGCTAAAGGATTTGAAAGGCTCTGAATATCTAAAGAGTTTTTGTTTTTATTTCATAGTATCTAGTGACCACTGCAATGTTTACACTTTCTAATATGCAATTTCCTAGGTGTCAGTATCCTGATGAAACCTGTCCCGGAGCAGTGTTTCTCAAAGTATGGTTTTCACACACTTGCAGCAGAACCACTTTAGCAGTTATTGTTAATGGGTCAGATCCCCCTGCTTCCACCCCATCTCTCCTGACTCACAATCCCTGGGGTGGAATCTGGTAACTTCAATGTTAATGTGCACCCCTTGTGATCCTGATGCACATGAATGCCTAGAGAAGCAATTTCTTTCTTTTCTTTCTTTCTTTTTTTTTTTTTTAATTATACTTTAAGTTCTAGGGTACACGTGTAGAATGTGCAGGTTTGTTACGTAGGTATACACGTCATGGTGGTTTGCTGTACCCATCAACCTGTCATCTACATTAGGTATTTCTCCTAATGCTCTCCCTCTCCTAGTCCCCCAGCCCCTGACAGGCCTCAGTGTGTGATATTCCTCTCCCTGTATTCATGTGTTCTCATTGTTCAACTCCCACTAACGAGTGAGAACATATGGTGTTTGGTTTCTGATCTTGCGTTAGTTGGCTGAGAATGATGGTTTCCAGCTTTATCCATGTCCCTGCAAAGGACATGAACTCATACTTTTTTTATGGTTGTGTAGTATTCCATGTTGTATATGTGCCACATTTTATTTATCCAATCTATCATTGGTGAGTATGTGAGTTGGTTCTAAGTCTCTGAAGGATCTAGAACTAGAAATACCATTTGACCGAGCAATCCCATTACTGAGTACATACCCAAAGGATTATAAATCACTCTACTATAAAGACACATACACATATATGTCTATTGCAGCACTGCTCACAATAATAGGGAAGCAATTTAAACACATGCAGAAAATACACAACAGCAAATCACTTAATATGGCCTCTTCAAGGGTTTCTACAATCCAAGTGAAGTGTACCATTTAATCTATATGCTGCAGACAGGTTCTACAGGGAAGGTGAACTCCAACTTTTAATGCGTGAATACACTGACTGCTTCAGGTGTTCTCCCATCTTCCAAGCTTACAGCCCTTCCACCTCCTCCATAAATCTAGTCCCTGGTGAGCATTTCTCTCCTGATCTCCTGTAGCACTCATTACCTCTGTTCTCCCTCCAATTCCCTCGTAGAGTATGATCCGGTGTTGTTGCAGGGTTATTTGTGTTGTTTGCTCTCTCCTGACCTCTGTGGAGGCTCCTGCAGCCCTGAGGTTAGCCGTATTGCTCTGCCTACGCTCACCTCCCCTCATCATGTCGCCACCCGGGAACAGCTGATTGATGCTGACAGACAGCATATCATTGTAGTTATTGTTAGCTGTTCTGTTTACAGAATCTTGGTTATAGGTCATTCAATTCACCAAGGCTCCCAACCAAGCAAGATGCTGGCATTTCTCTGAGTCCTCTCTCCTCTGCCCAAGTCACATAGCTCTTTAACGCTATGTATTTTGCAAATCAGTCCTCTGCAGGCCATCTCCACACAGTTGCCTTTGTTTAGTTATCATTACTTATCATCGGGATTGAAATTTCCCACTATTCTCCCTGCTTTCCTTCCCTCCATAGTCTTCCTCACCAATCCTGTCTGCACAATTGCTACAAAAGGAATCTTTTGAAAACATCCCTATGGTCTTCTCACTCTCTTCTTCGGAGTGCTGTAAACACTCCACTTATCTGTGTATTGCAGCTGGAGGGTCCCTGCCTAATGTGGGGCTTCTTATTGTCCTGACTCCACACCTCCGGGTCATGTACCATGTGACAATATAGCATCAGGAGCTCAGTTTCTGGAAAATAAATAAAAAATAAGACCTGAGTTTGAGTCCCACCTCCATTACTTATTAGCTATTTGACTTGAACACATTATTTAATTCTCAAAGCCTCAATTTATTCTATATTAAGTAGGCATAATAATAGCACTTGTGTTGTAAGGGGATTTCAATGAATAACTGAAATAGTGCTTGAAAAGTGTTTAACCTAGCCCTGGAGCACATGCTGAGTAAATACAAGTTATTATTATTATCTCACGGTGTTGTGTCTTTATGCAATTCCTTCTGCTTAGAATGTCCTTCCCATCCTCGCCCATCTAGAAAACTCCTACTCTTTTTTTACTATTCAACTGCTATCTGTTCAACTCCTGCCTTCTCTGAGAAACCTAGAGATTATTCACACCATCAGGCATTTTAAGTTCAGTTTTTTTCAACCATCTAACTGGCTCCAGAGTAAGAATACTAAAACATATTCCCTCCCTGATAAACAGCAAGGGAAGGCCCCCCCCCCCATATTTATTTCTGTATCTCCAGAAGTTAGGACAGTAATGCCGTGACTTTGTATTTTCAGTCGGTTGATTGAAAGAATGCATGAATGACCTTTTAATGTCTTTGTCTATCTAGCAGGGGTCAGTCCCATTTCTAAATATATTTTAAAATACCATTAAAATGCACAAGATATTCAGGGCAGAAGGAAATTAATCATTTCTTTCCTTCAAAATACAGCTTAATTGGAGGACTGGGTAAATAGAGAAATAATAATCCAAGTGATTGTCTTTGTTCCCTGGGGAATGTTCCTTCATCCATATAAATCCCTGCCATCTCCCCCAGTGTGCCCCACACAGCCGGACCACACATTCATCTTTATGTTGTGGGAATGATCCTGCTGCCCAAGGATACATGTGAAAGTGAGACTCATACTTCAATTCCTGATTGGAGGAAGCTGCTATCCAGCTTGTGAAAGCTCTTCTAAAAGATTCTTCTTTTTAATTGGAGCACAGAAAACTATGCTAAGCTTTTCTTCTTGCAGGTTTCCTGATATGTTGGACTGTGACAATTTTGGGAAATGTGTTTATTACCCAGTTTAGGGCAAAGCATTAGGTTAAAAGACCTATTGTTTGTGACTTGGAAGCATGGATTTCCCAGGCCTCTGCAAGCAGGCAATCCTCTGAAAACAGTTTTTGTCTATTGCCACACTGCAATCACTTGCTTCATTGTTGAAATTCAGTTTGAGAAGAAAACAAAAGAAAGAAAGAAAGAAAGAAAAGAATAGGAATTGTCATCCGCAGCTGCAAACTCCAAAATCTTCTGGGGCTCAAGACACATTAGAATTGCTGAAGCCATTAGAATAGTCTTTTTTCATTATGATTGGACTTTTTCACCTTCAGTTTACTTCTCAAGTCTGCTCAGGTCCATGAGAATTATAGTTTTCGTTATCTAAACCATAGCCTAGAATCTATGATTTTTAGCCTTGAAGCAGGGTGTTTTCTTTTTTTTGGACAAATCCAGGCAAGTTTATCACATTACTCTCTTGATCTCTTCTTTCTGTTTTTCACTTTTTAGCAAATAACTGCATTTCATATGAATTTTCAAGGTTAATAACTGATATCTCAGCAAAATAAGAATTTGATAAAATATTTTGATTGCACACAAGATCCTTCTCCTCACTGTCTTGCTAATGGTAGATTTCTCTAATTGAGAATCTGTGGGTGGGTATCTGCCCCGGAAGCCTCCTATGTGTCAAGACATCTGGTTCACTAACCATCACGCTGCCTTTCAGTAGCTACCAACTGCAAACACCACTTCTCCCTGGGACCCACAGCTGAGAGGCAGGCTTGCTTAGATCTGAAGTTGGCCGACTGCGGTATTAGGGAAATGGGCAAAGAAGGGTGCCAGGCTGCTGGCTTTCATGTTTGCAATTGAGTTTGGCTGAGACAGGGTAGAACTTCTAAGCACACAGCCTGTGAGTTATGTCATCCCATTGCTATTTTTTTGAATAATAATTTTCAAAAAGAAAATGCTTTGTTGCATGGAATATGCCTGTTGAGTACAAGCAAAACTGTGTTTGAATAAAGGTGTCCAAAGGCAAACAATCGGTCCTCTCCTGTCTTCACCATTGTGCCGAGAGGGTGCCAGGCTGGGTCACGCATCACAAAACACACTAGGATGACATTCAGGGGAAAGAAATTCATTGTTATTTAACTAAAATATATTGTCTTATTTGAGTTAAAAATATAATTTTAAGCTCAGATGACACTATACTTATTTTACATTTTATTTCACATTGCTCTCCCTGTATGACATTGTATAAATTATTCAATCTCCTTTCCTTTCCCCTCACTTCTCCCACATGCAAACAGGAATGACTTAGACAAGCCATTAGATGGAGAGAGGAGAGAGGGAAAATCTACCTCACGTCTGACATGCAGCAGTTCCCAAATAATGGAGCTTTCTCCTACATTTTGCAGAAGTTCCACCTCAATGAATAAAGAGATCCCTGTCACTTAAAAGCCATATGAAAAGCAAATGGTTTAGGTTAGATTTCTCTGAAATGGCCTAAAGCACACTGGGGCAGAGATGATAGGAAAGTTGAAAATAATGTATTCAACACAGATATAATCAGTGTTTTCCACCCTCAGTTAGTCATCAAATGCAGCAATAAACACTTACCTTTGAAGATAATCCTGAAAACAATTTAGACAGAAATAACAGAGATGTACTAGGACAGATCTACAGAAACGTAGTCACAAATACCAAACAAACAGATATGCCACCATGTAAGCCTAATGCCCTCGCAGAATTTAAAGCCCTAATAGCAACTTTTGCAAAATTCTTCAATGAAAGTACTATGTTTCCTAGTCTCTGTGAGTATTTCAGGAGACTGCTTGGTATAACTTTGTGAAGAGAAATCAAAGCAACAGATCACAGGATGGGGGAGATGACCCGTGGAAGCGGACACTAAAGCGAGCCAACGCCTTGGTTTCATGGACACTATTACACATACTTTGCAGCTTCCGCTTTTCTGATTTTGACATCAAGTTCCACATGGTTGCATTTTTCTTTGCCAACCCCTTACTTCCCCCAAAATAAACAATGCCCCTCCAGAGATGAATAAACAATTGCAAACAAATACTAGTCGACAATTGAACAAAGTAGCACTGTAGGAATCAACACCAAAATGTCTAAAACATGTTGCTTTAGAAAAAAAAAGATAGTGGAAGAAAATATGTATGCAGTGTGATATCATTTATAAAAAGTTTTCAAATCTAAAAAATATTTAAAATTTTCTCTTGATAACTAGAAACGACTTTAAACACTTGCGTAGGAGTACGAACACTAAATGCATGCTAATGATTATCTTCATGGGAGAATCAGGGGAAAAAATTGTGCGGTACACAGGGGCCACACCAGCTGTACAATGCGTATAACTTCCCCTGGAATCACCTGCAGCAAACATGGCACAGACAGGAATTTGATAAAGTTGGGAGTGGTACCTGGATACTCACTATTTTACTCTCTTTTCTCTCAAAATGTTTATGTTTCATAAACTGAGGAAAAAGATACAAATAATGTATTTTTAACACATTGAAAAATAAGCTTTACTTTTGGCTGCTGTAAGAAATGTGGAAAACTCCCTTCTAGTCCCACCTTCTTGCTGCCGCCTGCACTGCACCGTGATAAGGAAACACTGATTGCGCGTCAGTTCTCCACTGCTGAGTTGATTTGGAGGCTGCCCCTCGCCTCCAGAGAGCACATTATCCACTCAGAAGAAACTGGGTCAATGTTTTTGTTGGATTCAAAGCCCCATTTTAGCATGAGCCTGGATCCTTCATGATCTAGCTCAAATCTCTTCTATGAACATGGAGTCCTGCTGATTGTCTGCATCTATGACCTGCTCAGTCTCACGGAGCTCTTCACTCATCTTTGACACCTCTCTGCCTTATCCTGAAATCTCCACAGGTAAATTTCTTTACTAGTTGAGCACCTATCAATGACAAAATTGTGTTGTATGCATCGCTTCTGAAAAGACCAGGCTGGTGGATCCTTCCATCGCAGGGTGCCCCTAATTGAAGGAACATTCATAGAGCATACAGTGTACATGGGGTGTTCTGTTGCTCACCAGTGTACTCTGCTACTCTCCAAACTATGAGATCCTCGTGGGACGATGCCTTATTCATGCATTTGATGTCCTGGTCATATAACAGGTGATTACAAAGTGCTGAACAAAGTAATGTTTACTTATGATATGCTCATGTTTTGATGACAAAAAAAGTGATAATTCTAGAGATTCACCAACATGGTTCAATTAAAAAAAGAAAAGGAACACATGCGCTAGAATGCATTACAGCACTCAGAATGACAGCCAACACGTAATGAGTGCTGTAGAAGTGGTGGTATTATTGGTCCATGAGCCTTACATTGTTATATGTGTAAATCTGGTTTGGGAGTGCCTCCTGAGGGTCTTGCAAGGCTTGGGAAGCCTCTGCTCTTTGGCGCAGTGCCTGAATACCAGCTGACATGTTAGCGGCTGTGTGGGGAGCACAATGATTCAGAGAGCAGCTTTGAAGGCAAAGCTGGGTGATGCTGGGACATGGTCGATCTCCCCTGCAGCTCAGCTTTGATGGCCCCAGCATGATGGCATCTTGAAGAGTTATTTTGAAGAAGAATGAAACAATACAGGTATAGCCCCAAGCATGGCAACATTACTCATAAGTGCAGGACAAATTGGCCAGGCCCCAGCTCAGTGTAATTCTACTATGCATGTTGGCTGAGAGTGAAGAGAATAACCTAGCAGCAGTGCTTACCTCCTGTGGACTACTGTATATTTCTCACGATTTGAAGAGAACCATGGCCTGTGGATCAGCATGGGGCTGAGATTTAAGGGTCTGGGTTGAAACTCTGGCTGCAACACAAACGTCAAGCCTTTTGTGGAGTCACTTAAACTCTCTTAGCCCGTTTCTCTAATTGTTAAACGAGTATCATAAGACCTACTTCTCAGAGTGACTCTGAAGCCAGAAGGAGACCGAGTCTGTGAAAGCACCAAAAGTGTGCCAGTGAATATGTTAGCGTTGACACTTCACGTTAGAGTAGACTTATATATATATATATATATATATATATATATCTCACTATTACTACAGACCAGAGAGTAGTTATCTGTTAATTGTGTTTTTGTGCGCAGCGCTGAGCTAGGAACTGATGAGGCAGGGGCCAACGAAACAGACGTGCTCCCTGCTTGGTTGACTTTTCATCTATGTAATAACTTTTCATGACTCCTTAACATAAATTTTAAAAGTAAACATTACGCTCACTTTTATACGGCAAAGAAACAGAGGCCTAAATCTTTAAGACAAGAACAAACAATATTTTGACACGTCATGAAGTCTATCAAAGTACCTTGACTATCATGTACAGAATTAAAGAGGCATCAAAACATGCATGAAGAATTCTGAGGCAGTGAGAAAAGTTGTTGGCAGTGGGGGGTTGGGGGTTTCTAAAGGGAAATGAGCAGCAGTCTCCCATGAGGCATACCCTGTCTCTCAGCCATCATTTATTTATTAACCATGGGACTCTGGCGGGAGGACATGTGTCTTCTCTTGAATCTCAATGAGAGAATGTGGGGAATGACCCCAAGCAAAGAAGGTCCTGCCCATCCTGGGCAAGAGTCGTAAGTGCTTCTGCTCCACTACCCCAAGCTGATCCCTCATTCTCCAAACCAGACTCCTCTCTACACCCTTACACCCTATGAATGCTTCACTGACTAAGGTGGTAGGGGTGGGCATTTGTCAGATGTAGTCGGGGCTGCTCAGTATACTTGCACTTTGACCAGTGTTTTGAGATTGAGGTGGGCGTAGAAAGTCTTAGCTAGGAAGACAGCTGCAATTCTGAGTTGGGAGAAGACAGGGCAGTGCACTCTCTTTCCTCTGACCTTGTAGCTGAAAGAGGCTCGATGCTGCCACACACCTGTGACTCTGTGTGAGATGTGAGCTGCCAGTCCTAGGGAGCCCCTCAGAGTTGGTGGGAGCAGAGGCAGCACCCTGCACCCTCACAGAGTTCTCCACAGTTCGGCTGCACCTGGGACTGTGTAGGTGTATTTTTCTCCTCCTGTTGATTTGGTTACCGAAAAGAGCTTTTGATGGAGACCACATCCTTTTACTGAGTATCAAGAAAGTTTAATTAAAAGTAGCTCAGAGAACACAATACAACCCCCAGCTATCTGATTCAACAATGCTTGCCTGACTTTCCTTTCTCTGTCACCAAGTTACAAACACACCTTCCGTAATCAGCTGTACTTTCCATCTTGAAAGGATATTTCAGAAAGGGAGATAAGATAACCGGGCAATGGCAGATGATATATCAGAATATATATTGGATTCTTTTAAAAAGATATGGTAAATTTTCATTCAAAGTATATGAAAGCATGCATTACAGAGTTACATATACTGATATCTTTAACTCATTCTGTGATAACAGCCAGGAATGTATCTAAAGAGGCACACAACTTTCAAAGAGTCCTTTCCCTTCCATGCAAATGTTACTGCTGAGAGTGTCTGCAGCCTGCCGGTACTGGCATGCACTGCCATCAGGTAGAGGAGCATTCTAAGCAGAACAGAGAGCATGGGCAAGCGCAGAAAGGAGTGCCAGTGTGGGAACACTACAGCTGAGAGGTGGCACACACTCACTTCTCATTTTGGGCTTACAGCACTCAAGGGAGGTGGTAAGGGATATGTAGGCAATGAGGTTTAAGAGGCCAAGGGTCAGAAAAATTACCCTTCGCAAAAGCCACTGGTTTAAGAGCAAAGAGAACAGGAACCCATAGCGTGGGCACTTACTAGCCATGAGGCAGGGAGTAAGTGATCAGCCTCAGTTTCTCTCTTTAGAATAAGAGTAATGATGCTTAGTTCATAAGACTTGCTTTAAAGACTACTTTAGGCAAAAAAAAAAAAAAATGTAAATTTTAACATCATGTATCAGGTGCTCAAAAAATGTCCTTTTTCTTCTTTTTTCCTACTTGTTTTTTACTTTTCCTTCCTGTTCCAGTCCTTTCCACTCCATCCACCATTCTTGGGGCCATTTCTTCCCTCTTTGCTTTGCCAGGAAGCCCTCATGGAGCCTATTTTTGAAAGGAGTGAAATTTCTCCTGGCCCTGGGGCTTCAACTGAGCTTCTCCCTTTGGTACCCAGGCTGCCCTGACTCCAAGGTTTCAGCATGTGCTTCCCTGGGGCAGGCTCTGAATTGCACATTTTTATTGTTTCTCAACCTGGTGCTTAATGGAGGTTTAACAAATGTTTGCTGCCGATGAAATAGTCTTTTTCGAGCCGTAATTACACAGTGTCAGAGGGAGGGTTGGCCACCCTTTATGTGATGGCTAATTCTTAATAGAGCCACCCAAAAAGGACCATTCACTGCTGTGAAGCCAGAAGGGAAGAAAAGGCTCAATATCAGAAACATTTCTCCTTTTTTCATAAATCATTTTTTAAGAGAGAGGCTTTTGGAATGCATCGTTCTTTGACATGAGCTAAGACATTAAATAGACACAGCTGAGTCACTGAAAATTAATAAAGAGCAGATGTGGGCAGAGATACAGCATTTGTAAATTACTGAGTTCATGCTCAGCACTTTGCCTTCCAGGTATGATCTCATGTAATCAATAATCTTCGCATGTTCTGCAAAAGAGACATACTAGCGACTGAATGTCAGTATCCACTCAAAATTCATAGGTTGAAGCCTTAATCCCTAGTGTGGTGGCCTTAGGAGGTGGGGCCTGAGAATGGTGATCATGCCATGAGGTTGCAGCCCTCAAGAATAAGATTAGTGTCCTCAAAAAGAAACATAAAAGAGATGAATCAGAGATGAGCTCTCCACCAAGAAAAGGCACAGCAAGATGGTGGCTTTCTTATAAACCAGGAGGAGGCCTTACCAGAAACCCGACAAGGCTGGCACCATGACTCCAGATTTCTAGCTTCCAGAGCTAGGAGAGGAAAATGTTCTTGAAACCATCTAGTCTGTGGTTTTTGTTACAGCAGTTCATGCTGAGTAAGACAAGACATTATTTCATAAATCAAATGAAAGCTTATGCCAAGGTGCTACCAGCTGCTACAAAATCATGATTTACAAGGAGTTAGATAGCCTAAACATAAAAATTTCACTCTATTATCATGGTACTGTTCTACTGTTGGAGTAAAAAATAACCCCCAAGACCCAGTTACTTAGGAAGCTATGGCAGCAGTATTGTTTGAACCCGGGAGTTTGAGTTCACTTTGGGCAAAATAGCAAGAAAAAGAAATAATCCCCAAAGTTCAGAGGTTGAAACAACAAAGGCTTACCTTTTGCAAAGGTTGCATACTGGCTGAGGTCAGCCGCTGGTCTGCAAGCTGTTTTTCCTTCCAAGACTCAAGCTGAAGGAGAGTTCTTACCTAGGATATGCCAGTACCCTGGCAGAGGGAAAATGGTGTGGCCAAACCACTCAATGGCTGTCACAGCTTCTACCTGGACATGGCTATTGTCACTTTTGCACATTTATCAAGTCAAGGCATGCCCTAGGCCAAGCCCATGGGAATAGGGCTGGGAAGAATCTTCTTCCCATGGGGAAAGTGTGGCGGGGATGTCATTGTAAACCACAAATAAGTGGACAGCTATGATTATTCCACAGGGATGGTGAGTAAAACATTGGAAACAATATTGAATCTTATGGCTGATGTTAGGAGTAATAATTTTCAGTTGAGGAGAATCACATGCCATTAAGGTCTACACACAATGACTTTCTCAGCTCCTCTATTGTATATACCCCGAGAGGACCAGCTAAGAGGATTTTGTTTCTCCACTTATTTATCCATTTATTTTTAAGACGGCATCTCCTTCTGTCACCCAGGCTGGAGTACAGTGGTACAATTATGGTTTATTACAGCCTCAACCTCCTGGACTCAAGTAACCTTTCCACCTCAGCCTCCAGCAATCCTGGGACTACAGGTACCCACCACCATGCACACTTTTTTGGGGGGGGGGGGGTAGAAATGGAGTTTCACTGTGTTGCCTAGGCTGGTCTTAAACTCCTGGCCTCAAGCAATCCTCCCACCTTGGCCTTCCAAAGTGTCGAGTTGATGGGTATGAGCCATTGTGCCTGGCCTTTAAAATTTTTCAGGCTTTAAAAAATTTTCAGGGAAATGTCATGGAGAGCCTGAATGAACAAAGGTCTGATGTTCCAGTCAAGGTTTAATATGGTACTTCTTTTCCTGTTTTTACCCCCCAATTTCTTCCTCTGGTTATAATTTGCTAAGATTTCTTATAAGAAAGAAACCTATTGGGACCTAAGAATTTGCTCAAGTAAACGTCAAGTTTTAAATTAATTTCCCTTGAGGAAAGAAAGTCTTTGCATGGGTCATATTAGCCACAGAGGTAAGGATATGTGAAGGTGTTTTAAAACCTCAGAGCTAAAAAAAATATTGGGGAAAAAAAGAGGGGGTCAATGTTTCTTCCAGAACAACAGGAAAGCAAAAGCCTACCTAATGGGATTAGATATGGTTTTACAAAACTAAACAGGTGGACTAAAGTTTATTCCCAAAACTATCAGAAATGGGTAATTTACTTTAAACAAAACATCTGTCAAGAACTCCTACATTGGACAGGGCTCTGCGTTAGGTGCTATGGGGGGTTACAAAGATTAAAATTGATGCTCTGCCCTCAATAGATAAATAATTTAGTTGAGAAGGCAAAGCGTGTAAAACAAAAGATCTTCATATCTGGTAGAAGTAGCTAAGTCTCAAGAGCTATTTCTGGGGCTTATGCATTAATTTATTTGTTCATTCCTTAAATATTTTAGGATACTGCTAGGTCTAAGGCTACACTCAACACCTCTATACTGGGGATGCAGCATAAATAAGTGAGATTCCTGCTCTTACTTGGGAGCACATAGTGGTAGTTGGAGGTAATTGTCAATACAGAGGCATACGTGATATAGTCCTAATGACCACTGAGTTTGACTTCCTGGGTTTACCTTGTTTATAAAATTAAGATTATTTTGCTTACTTCAAAGAGCTAGTCTAATGATACAATAAGACTGCATAGATGGGCCAGATGTGGTGGCTCACACCTGTAATCCCAGCACTTTGGAAGGCCAAGGTGGTGGATCATGAGGTCCGAGATCGAGACCATCCTGGCCAACATGGTGAAATCCTGTCTCTACTAAAAATAGAAAAATTAGATGGGGGTGGTGGTGCATGCCTGGAGTCCCAGCTACTCGGGAGGCTGAGGCAGGACAATCACTGGAACCCAGGAGGTGGAGGTTGCAATGAGCCGAGATGGTGCCACTCCAGCCTGGTGACCAGGTGAGACTTTGTCTAACAACAACAACCAAAAAGACTGCATACATGAAATTCAGGCACATTTAAGGCCCTGGGCCATACTGCAAATGGAAATATGTTACAGAAGTCTGGAGGAGAGAGCAACGCTCCATCCCTGTTGGGTCAAAGCAAAGCACCAGGAAAAGAAAAAGAGCATCACAAAAACAGATGGGACTGGAAGGCATTTCTCCCCTTCGACTCCTTGTAAAGTCTAATTTCATCTTTCGAAACCTGCCTTGAGTATTTCCTACCCTGGAAAATGTTTCTTTCAAGAATAGTCAATTTAGTCTCCTTTTTTCTTCCACTGTGTCTATGGTAGCATTGATCATGCCCCATTACTAGACAGTGAAGCTCTTTCCTGTCCTGTTTACCTGTAATAGCCTGGAGAGAAGAAATCATGCCCTTATAGTCTTTGTGTCTTTTGCTTCTAGCTCAACTTAGAGTAATATAATGTTTGTTGAATAAATAATGAAGGAGACAGACCCACCCTGAGCTATCAGATACTAAGGAAAGAAAGGCTCACAGAAGGAATAAACACATTTCTTTTTCTGCTTTAGGAAGTTCATGCACACCTTTGGCACTAAGTAACGCAAGCATGCTGTATGCCCATGTTTAGATGTTCTCGAGATGACGTGTATATTAAATCAGGTGCTGTCATAGTTAATTCGTCCTTATCGTTGTCAGCATGTTAGTCCCACAAACAGAATGGATCAGGACATTGCTTTTCTTGAAGTTGTTTATATAGGATCAAGCATAAACTCTTTATCATCTTTTTCAAAATCTTTTTCACACTTACTCTGACTTGTTTCCACCTGCTTTGTCTGAAGCTCTTCCTATTAGCTCCCCAGACCCTGTGGTCTCCAAAATCCCTATGTGCTTTCAAGTGCAGAATTATGCCACAGGCAAGAAAAGGGGTCTCTTCCTTCTCTGTCTGATGTGTTACCATTTGATCTTCAAAATCCACTTCAAACAAAAGTCTTAAAATTGTATCTAAGTAGAACTAGTTTCAGATGCTAGAGTTTTTGTTTGTCATGTGTGGCATAGCTTCTTCCAAAGCTATTTGTATCAACGATGTGATCAATTCTGCGAGAAAAACAACAATATGGTGTTTGTTTTTTACTTATCTCAGTGCCTAGTAAAATGCATGGCTCATCTTAGATATTCAACAATGTTAGAAGAAAGAAATGAAAGAGGAATGAAAGAAAGAAGGGAGGAATAGAGAAAAATGGAGGGAAGAGAAGAAGGGAAGAACCATTTATAAAGGAAACATGCCATGAATCTTTGATAATAACACACTCACTGGTATAATTTTACTACACTACCTGTTAGGTTCTGAACCCTTGCTGTGTGCCAGGCACTGTTCCATGAATTTTACAAGCATCCCATTCACTACACACATATCTCTTAAAATATTTGTGAATTGAACATTTACACCTCCATATACTTTTAATAAAACTTAAAGACTGTCAATGCAACTGGCAGAGAAGTTTTGAGGATGGAGTAATGAATTGGTTACTATATGTCTTTTCATTTCTATCAGCTCCTGTATAGGTCTTTTACATTTAAACTACATAACCATTAAATACATGTTAAATGCTCAATATAAGCAGTACTACATTTCGAATCCCTGAGGGAGATGGAGAAATGGTTTTAGGTTTGTTAGGATTCAGTGTGCCCATGTGTTTTATTCTGAGGTTTCCAATGGCCCCATCAATGTGAGCAAGTCTACAAGGTTACCACTCTCTAATTACATGTTTGCCCATTCAGCTAATTATTGTTGTAGTTACTATAACCATTTCTGGAAGTGAAACTGCTTTTTAAAAAGTATGAAGATTTTAAAGGTTTTTATATATAAATTGAAATTATCCTCCATAAACATTTTACTCACAGCAAGTAGATAACGAGTTTCTGTACAGTCACAAACCTTTAGCATTTTCAAAATTTAATGATACTGATTAAAATGAGTAATGGCCAAATCAGGGTGATTGGGGTATTCATTATCTCAAACATTTATCTCTTCTTTATGTGGGGACTATTCCAATTTTTCTAATCTGGAGGTTTTAAATTATTATTAACTGTAGTTGCCCTACTGTACTGTTAATACTAGCACTTATTCCTTCTGTCTATATTTTGTACCCCTTAACCCACTTTTCTTAATCTTCCCCTACATCTTACCCTTCCCAGCCTCTGGTAACCACCACTCTGCTCTCTACTTCCATGATACCCATTTTTTAGCTTCCACATATGAGTGAGAGCATGCCATGACTGTCTTTCTGTGCTTGGTTTATTTCATTTAACCTAATGACCTTCAGTTTTATCCATGTTGTTGCAAATGGCACAATTTCATTGTTTTTAATGGCTGAACAATATCCCCTTGTGTAAATATACTCCATTTTCTTATCTGTTCATTTGTTTATGGACACTTAGGTTGATTTCACATCTTGGCTACCGTGTAGTGTTGTAATAAGTAGGAGAGTGTTCATACCTCTTTGATATACTGATTTCCTCTTTTTGTGGATATATACCCAGGAGTGGGATTGCTGGATTAAATGGTAGCTCTATTCTTAGGTTTTTGATGAACTTACCACTGCTTACCACAGTGGCTGCACTTTTCATTTCCATCAATCAACAGTGTATGAGCATTCCCCTTTCTCCGTATTCTTGCCAACATTATTTTTTGTCCTTTCCATAATAACCATTCTAACATGGGTGAGATGATATTTCACTGTAGTTTTTATTTGCATTTCGCTGATGATTAGCGGTGTAGAGCCTTTTTTTTTATGCCTATTGGTCATATAAATACGTCTTTTTCTGAGAAATGTCTATTCAGATCTCTCACCCATGTTAATATCAATTTTCGTTTGTGCTGTTGAGTTGTTTGAGTTCCTTATATATTCTAGCAATTAATCCCTTCTCATATGGATAGTTTTTAATTATTTTCTCTCATTCCATATATTGTCTCTTCAATTTGTAGATTATTACATTAGCTGTACAGAAGCATTTTAGCTTGATGTAATCCCATTTGTTTATTTGAATAACTTTTTAAAATATCTGTTGAGCATTTGTATTTCTCATTGTGAATTGTATTTCTATATGCTTTGTCTATATTTATATTATTGTATTTCGGTTTCCATCATATATTTTGGAGTTTTTGATCTGTATTTCGCAATTTGCTTCACAACTGGTTATTTAACTTTGTTTATAGTATTTTTGACATATAGATGAATTTTTAAAAATGTAATCAGTTCTATCACTCTGCATTTGGTGTTATGTTTACAAATGATAAATCAATTTAATTTTAGATTCAATGATACAAAAAGCTACAGCAGGGGAGAATTATGAAATATTTTATTCTGAGATAAAATCTTTAACCATTTTCAAATGTCAGCCTGTGACAAGGTGTATTGATTTGAAGGTGCTCATAGAAAGGTAAAATAGTGAGAGAGACCATACCAAACAACAAGGCAGATTCAAGGTTACACTCAAAATGCCATACTGAAAAGCAATAAATCCAGTTACTCCAAATTTTCCTCACCCTTAACTGTACTTGGGCACTTTGCCCTTTGTCTGGGAAAACACCAGATTTGAGCATATTAAGATGGACATTTCCAAATAACTCAATTTATTTAAATAAAATGCCTTCTGCCGGCACCTTCAACAAAGGATCGCATGAAGCTAAAAGTTTGCAAACTCAGCAGTAGTTTTTACTTTGTTTAACATTAGGCCTCAGATTATTTTATTTCTGCACAAAGAGGTAAAAACCTAAGTGTACCTGGGATCTGAATCTGTGAACTTTCCAAAATTCATATCTTAGGTAATTTTAAATATAAATATACATAGAATGCAATTCTAAACTTTTTGTGGCCTCAGAGAATGAAGGGCATTGGTCACGAGCTATTCCTCAGCGTATCTCCTCTCCTGCTGGAGGACATGGCTCTGTGGGGAGTGGGTGGGTAGGCAGAAGACAAGAATTTGGAGCCAGAATTATTTGAAACTTACTTCTGCCCCTTGTCACTTTGGGAAGTTGCCTAAACTTTGCTTTGATCCTCTCTGTTGGCAGAAGCTAAGACAGTGTCACGGAAAGGTTAACAGAAATGTCAGGTGCTGAGCAATTGGTAGATCCTAAGTAGATCCTGCACCTGGAGGTGTGGCCTTGTACACATGAAAAGAACATGGCCTCCTACTTAACTCTGTCTTTACAGCCCCTGGTTTAGCACCTATAAATCTGGTAAAATGATACCTATCTTGTAGAAATGCTCTGAAGAATAAATAGCATTCTGTACATTTGTTACAAATCCCAAGTGGATTCTAAGTCCTACTCTGCTACCCTAATGCTTTGTCCTTAAGCAATTTGCTTTCTCACTCACCGAGACAACAATTTCTCATGTTTACTCTCTATTGTAACCTTCAGAAATTACCTGTACCCTTCTTCACACCCAAGTAATAACCTCACTTATTTCACTGATGAAGCTGAAACAATTAAATGAGAATAGTGTCATTTTTCTGAAATTCAGAGTACCAGTATATAGGCACAGCCCACCACTCTTTTACTGTCTCACTTTCTACCATGTATTTTTTTTTTTTACTATGAGTGACCTTTTCTTACCCCTATCTGAAGGCAACACTTCCAAATTTTTATTAGATCTGATGTAAAGTTACCTCAAAATGCTTTGCTTTTTTATTCTTCTCCCTCTCTTTTTCAATCACTATTTCCTTCTCTCTTCATCACTAGTTCCTCTCTAATGAATATTTCCATCAACATTCTTAGTGCTAAGGGTAAACACACACACCCCCCCCTCAACACACACACACGCACCCCTTGCTTTACCCAACACTCTTTCTAGCTAAGATGCCTTTGCAATTCTCTACTTACCTTGACAATGAAAATCCTGGAAAGGGCTGTCTATAAACTCTCTCTTCGTTTGCCACCTACACAGAAACCATCCTAGTCAAGGTTACTAGTGACTAATATTCCAAGCCACTATCATGTCTGGGTCTGGACATAGGCAATAGCTTTCTATAGGTCTCCATGATTTTATGCTTGTGGCTTCTGAAGTCTATACTCTTAAGAGCTGTAAATGATTTTTTCCTTTTTAAAAGTTCTAAATTGTGGTAAAATATACCTAACATAAAATTCACTATCTTATCCTTTTAAGTGTACATTTTGTGGCTTTACATTCATTCACATTGTTGTGCAACATCACCACCATCGAGCTCTACTTTTTCACCATCCTGAACTGATGCTGTCTACTTCAGTCTCCATGAAATGGACTATTCCAGGTACCTCATATCAGTGGAAATGCAATTTGTCTTTGTGTGATGGTTTTATTTTGTTTTTTACTTAGCACATGTCCTCATTCCTGTCTTAGCACATGTCAGAATTTTCCTCCCTGTAAGGCTAAATATTTCATTGTATGCATATACGACATCTTGCTTGTCCATTAATTCATCAATGGACACTTAGCTGCTTCCATCTTTTGACTATAGTGAGTCATGCTGCTATGAACATGTACAGATATCTCTTTGAGACACTGGTTTTCATTCTTTTGTGTATATATCCAGAAGTGGATTGCTGGATCATGTGGTAATTCTGTTTTAATATTTTTGAGAAACTGCTTTTTGTTTTCAATAGGAGATGCATCATTTTATGTTCCTACAAATAGTGCACAAGGCTCCAATTTCTTCACATCCTTTCCAACAGCAAATGATCTTTATAAGGGGTGAATAAGATCAAAGCACTTTCCTGCTAAAAATAATTTGCGCATATGTGTGTGTGTGTGTGTGTGTGTGTGTGTGTGTGTGTGTGTCTATTTTTCTTACAATGTACCACAAGGATTGATATGGTTTGGCTGTGTCCCCACCCAAATCTCACCTTGAATTGTAATAATCCCCACATGTCAAAGGTGGGGCCAGGTGGAGATAATTGAATCATTAGGATGATTTCCCCCATACTGTTCTCATGGTAGTGAATAAGTCCCAGGAGTTCTGATGGCTTTCTAAATGTTCTCCTGTACAAACTCTCTTGCCCACTGCCATGTAAGACATGAGTTTGCTCTTTATTTGCCTTCCATCATGACTGTGAGGCCTCCCCAGTCATGTGGAACCTGTGAGTCCATTAAATCTCTTTCCTTTATAAATTACCCAGCCTTGGGTATATCTTTATTAGCAGCATGAAAATGGACTAATAGAAGAAACTATATGGTGTGACCTCTGCTTACATCTTCACCCTGAGTTCCATGCACTCCCTCCCTTCTCATTTTTACCATGGTTGAGCCACAGTTGTCTTGCTTATCATCTTTAAACACCCTGTCTCTTGACTCATTTACACTTGCTATACTCTCTGGGTGGATGCCCTTTCCAAAAGTCTTCAATTCATAAGGTTCCACGTAAAAGGCTTCACTTCTTTCTAAAACATTAGCCCCTACTCTTACAGTGTTTTATTTTCTTTTTGATAATATTCTTGTGTGAGAAATAATTATTTTATGAAAGATTCTGTATTGACTGAATTCATTAAAATGAATGCTTCCTGAGAGTAGGAACATATTCTATCTAATGCACCACTCTTTTTTCTACTCTTAGAACAGTGCTTGGCCTAGAGTAGACTCTCAGTAAATACATGTTGTATGTTGAAAAACGCATGTAAGAAATTTACTTTCATCACATCTTTAGTAGGGTAAATAATATATGATAGCCATTTTAAAGAAGGAAGAAATGATGATGCATATTTGAGCTATTCACATCCTTCCATGTTTTTGGAAGACCAAGAGAGATGCAGTCATGATGAAAAAGTGCCATTCCTCAACCTGTACTTTGAATTTATAGGGGAAATAAAGCCAAGAAAACACAAAATAAGTATAAATTTCACTGGAACTATGCAATTCCTATTCCAATTAAATCGGAAGTAAGCATAGGATCTGAAATAGAGGGGATTTACAACTTTGAAAAATGTATAGTAGCTTTTGAATGGTCATCACCAAGGAAGATGGCCTCCAACTCAGCCATGGGCCGAAGCAGGTCTGCATGTGGCCAGTTCCTCCTGGCAGCCCCGGGCCCAATGAGCAGCCAGGCTACACAGCGGAGCCCATCAGGTGGAGGCTGCCAAAGTGCAAGGGCACAGCCCAGGGAACAGCCTGGGAGCAGTGATGCCATAAATCACTTCGGGCCCATGCAAGTGCAGGGGAGGCAATTCGATTCTGATTGCTTTTTCTCTCCAATAGTCAGTAAATAAAGTCATAAAATTAAGGAGCTGGAATCACCTGAAATACTAATGCAAAATTAAGCAGTGACCATGCTGCTGTCCTTGTCCTACCTCCATTTTATATTCAAAATTAGCTCGACAACATCGTGTCTCCACAAAAACGACAAACACAGTACAAGAATAGTTCACATCAATTAAAGAGAGAGCCAAAGGAAGATGGGAAAATCGGCTTGCTCTAGCTCATTAGCAAGGAAGCATGAGCTGGAGAACCTGACAGGAGTCGTTACCACTCCTGCCCAACAGTCATTTTCATTAACTTTTTAATTTCTTATTTATATGACAAAGTTAAGACGGTTCTGTGAAGTAACAAAATTCCCCACCTTCATGGAGAATTTGAATTCTTTTTTTTTTTTTTTAATTTTTTTTATTGCATTTTAGGTTTGGGGGTATAGGCGGGTGTTGAACAATGAGAACACATGGACACAGTGAGGGGAGCACTACACCTTGGGGTCCGTTGGGGGGAAATGGGGGAGGGATGGGGAGATGGGGAGGTGGGAAGAGGTAGCATGGGGAGAAATGACAGATACAGGTGAGGGGAAGGAAGGCAGCAAACCACACTGCCATGTGTGTACCTATGCAACAATCTTGCATGTTCTTCACATGGACCCCCAAACCTAAAATGCAATAAAAAAAAATAAATAATAAAAAATAATAAAAAAAGAGAACTTGAATTCTTAAAGCCTACTTGCTTCTCATTCAACTTTAGCTGCCATGCTGCATGCACTTCAGCTGCTGGCAGAAGGTCTGATGACCCTCCTGGCAGCTTCTCCACTGGCTGCTGGTTGCCCCATGATTCTAGCAGCAATTCAACTGACCATTGCTTTCTTTGAACAGCTACTAATATGCAAGTCAGGTTTTCTGGGTATGTGGTATGCAAAGACCCCTAAAGCCCTTTGATGATCTTATACAAGGAAATCCTGGAGATACACAGGTGATATATGTCAAAAAATATTAACAAATATACATCCAATGTGGTTTCTTCTCTTCTTTCCTGAATCTCTAACGGAGGTCTGTGTACTTGTTTACTGAGGCTCCTGTTGTAATGATAAAAAGTTTTCTTTCCAGTCTTCCCCTAACAACCAAAAAGAAAAAGAAAAAACTGATGAGACTGGGTTAATTTTAAATAAAACAAAGAAAAGTTTATTCAAGTCATCATTATAAGTTTACCCCCCTGGAGACTGCCATTCTGCCTGAAACACAGAACAATCATAAATAAGAGATGGAGGTATTACTCTGAGTTCATAGAATCTGGAGGCAACAGATCATGTCACAGGTCAGAAATGCCCCCATCATCTTCTCAGAGGAAAAGGGATATATTGCATCCACGAGAAGTGAATTTTCTGCATCCACAAATATAGACGTGGATGCTGTTCAAACATTAAACAAGGAAGAATAAGAAATAGCATACATACATATTTCAGTATTAGTGGAAGATAAGAGAAGACATCTAACAAGTAAAACCATGACAACAAATACAAATGGAGACAACAGGGATAACAGACCAGCGAATGCTAAGATTAATTACCAAGCCAAGGGTAAGAGGCTGTATAAAACTTTTGCTTTTGAACTGAACATAGTAGCTCAGAGGCCAATACTCCCATGGAAAAACTCTAAAGAAGTCCAAGTTTATTAAAAAACAAACAAACAAACAAACAAACAAACTACTTAGAAGCATCAGAGAACTACCAAAGAAAAAAGACAAGGGAGAGGAAGAAAAATTTCAGAGGGATAAACCCAAAGCAGTAAACTGACATCCTAAAGCCATTTTCTTTCTGAGGGCATTTCTTTCCTGATTCTGGACACAAGACAAGAGCTGGGAATCCAGGTTCTGTCCACCAAAGGATCACAGCTGCTCAATATACAAGATCAGGAGCAGTCTTGGTGGTCCTGTGGGGCTCAGGAACATTGGATTAAGAGGATAAAGTGGTCTTGTGGAGCTGGAGAGAAAAACTAAAGACTGAAAGTGAAAGATCCTGATGAGAACAAAGTGATTGAGAGGTGAGAAAGACATGCAGCCAGTTTTCCCATGAAGCTAGTCACTGAATTATGAAGCATCTTGGGGTAGGAAGCTAAGAAACTAAGCAGAAGATTTTGAACACTCTCTATGTGCTGATAAGGCAAAGTTTAGACTTCAACATCCACCCATGGTCAGGGCCCAGGCAGATACAAAGGTTCTCGATAGAAAGTCCTGGAGAACTTTGCATTAAGAGTCTTGCCTTAGATATTGTATGATACATTAAAAATGCAGGCACAAACTGGAGATAAACAGATTTTTGCAGAAATTAAAACCTAGCCTACTTTCTAATTGGGTGTCCAATGTAAAGAGGTGGTGAATCTATGGTAGTGGAGCATTTATATCACCTGGAGCCTTTATCATTTTAAAAAAATACACAATGTCTAGCACTTAATAAAAATATACCAGGTATTTCAAAACATAAAAATTAGTGATGTTTCTACAGTAGAAGACACAGATAGCAAAAATAAACCATTATGTACTGCCAATATTAGAGAAATTGTAGATCTACATAAAGTAAATAAAATAAAACTTGATCTATATCTTCTAGCATACAAAAAGTTAACTCTAAATGAATTATACATATAAATATCAAACTTAAATCCATAAAACCTCAAGAATAAATAGAGAAAAAATTTTATGACCTGAGTTAGGCAAAATTTTCTTGAATATGACACCAAAAGTGTGATCCATAAAAATAAAAGTAAGTTAATAACTAGCGCTTCAGTAAAATTATGGGCTATACAGACTAAGGAAAAAATATTCATAAATCATGCATCAGATCCAGGAAAAGTATCCAGGATACAGAAAAAAATGTTATATAGTTTAACGATAAATAATACAATACAAAAATAAATGGGTGAAAGATTTTAATAGCTAGTTCAAAGATACAAAGACATCAAATACACTCAAGAATGTTAAACAGAATTTATTAAGAAAATGCAAATTAAAATCATAATAATATACTTATGCACACCTACTAATATATCTATTAAAAAGACCTATTAAAAAGACCACACCAAATGGTGAAAATGCAGAGCAACTGGAGTTTTCATTCATTGCTGGGAAACAGTTTACAGTTTCTTTAAAAACCAAATATACACCCACTGCTTGACTGAGCCATTCTACTACTAGGTATTTACCCAAGACAAAAGAAAATATGTCCACATTAAAACTTGTATGTAGATATTCATAGTACTTTTATTTGTAATAGCCCAAAACTGAAAACAAGTCAATTGCTATATTAACAAGCAAATTGTGGTGTATTCATACAATGTGATGATATTAAGAAATAACAAGGAAATAACTAGTGATAGATGCAACAAAATGTATGACTCAAAATTAGTGTAAGTCACACAAAGAAAGAGAGCATATTCTATATTTCTATCGTATAATATTTAAACAAAACAAACTACAGCTATTGCTCGACTTACAACCACGATTGGTTCTGACAGATTGGTCGTAAGTTGAGTAGGCTATATGTGCAGTACTGTGAAATGATGTTATAAAAATCTTTAAGTCATATTTTATCATAATTTTCATCCAGACTATCAACAAACTTATGTACTCCTTCCTCATCTGCACTCGCTGCTTCTCCAGTCACTCGAACACTATGCGTTTGGAATCTTTTCTTGAATCTCTGCAACCAGCCAGTGCTTGCTACAAATTCTTGACTGTAATATTCTCCAGCACACTCCTTCAGAGTCTGAAATAGACTTCTCACCTTCATCTGTACAGTAAAAGACTTAATGGTGTCCATTTTTGAATTTGATCTTCCAGCCAAATATATAGCAATTTCTCCATTTTGTGGACAGGCCCGCTTCGTTGCTTTGTTATAATGGTTGATCTCATGGGTGCAGGACCTTTCACAGCTTCACAAATTCTTTCTTTATCGTTCAAAATCGTCAACACAGTCGAGTGTGATAACTTCGTATCACGTGCGATCACATTCACTTTCTTTCCTCCTTCGTACTGTTTAATTACCTTCATTTTTGTGTCGAGATCGATGGCCTTTCTTTCCTTCTTGGCAGGCTGAGGCATAGACAAAGACAATTTCCTCTTGGTAGACATCTTGGGAGGGGTTTGATAAAAAATATCCAAGACACAAAACACAGATTGCTGTACCGAGTCTGGGATAACAGTTGAAATGGTGCACGCGGAGATAGTAGTGCTGCCAGAAGCTGGTTCGCACTGTCCTAAGCCCAGCTGGGCAACGTTTGTGCTGCCAGACGTGGAGCAGTCGTGGCTAGCGATTGCGGTCATAAAGTAGAATGGTCATAAGTTGCATAGGTCATAAGTCGATCAATACCTGTAATTCTTAATGAAAGAATTTAGATTCATAGTTCCCTGGAGAGGGGATTGAAGAGGAGTGGTATGGGGAATAAGTTGTAAAAAGACTTAAGGAAACTTTTTGAAATGATGGATCTACTCATTATACTGATTATGGTGATGATTTCACAAGTATATTAATATATAGAAATATAAAAATTATATACTTTAAATGTTTTGTTGATTATATACTTATAAAGTTGTTAAAATAAGTAAAATGTTTTAAGGTGGGAAAATAGAATATATACAAAATAATTAAGAAACAAAGACAAACATCACATGTTCTTATTATTTGTGAGTTCTAAAAATCAAAACAATTGAATTCATGGGCACAGAGAGTAGGAGGGTCGTTATCAGAGGATGGGAAGGGACTGTTGGGGTGGGTAGATGGAGATGGGTTAAAAAAAGTTAGAAAGAATAAATAAGACCTACTATTTGATAGCACAACAGGGTGATGACAGTCAATACTAACTTAATTAAACACTTTAAAATGACTCAAAGAGTGTAATTGAATTATTTGTAACTCAAAGGATAAACGCTTGAGGAGATGGATACCCCATTCTCCATGAAGAGCTTATTTCACATTGCATGCCTGTATCAAAACATCTCATGTGCCTCATAAATATAAACACCTACTATGTACCCATGAAAATTTTAAATGAAAAATAAACAATCTAATGGGCATACACAAGAGGTGATACATGTTTCTCCCAGTTTTTGAAATTAATTGTAAGTTAATTATGTTACTATTAATCATGAATTTAAGATTACTATCTAGCTGCTTTGCAACTGAAAATTAAGCTCTTCCAATCTTTCCTCTGAATATTCTTGTCTTTCACTTCTCTCATTCTTCATTTTTACCAGATCTGCTATTTGTATCACAACAATTCTAAATCCTTTCACTTCTGCCATATCATCATCCTTGAGTGAGATTCTCTTTCTTCTACAATCCATTTGGAGCTGAGAGCAGCCTTTTCCATGATTTGCTAAACACTTGTTCCTACTGAAAACCATGCTTTCACCTGTGGTTTTCTGTTCTGAGGTTGCCATCATTGACAGCTCATTCTGCTTGTATGGAGAATATAGCCACATCTTCTTGCAATGCTCTAGTGTCTTAGCTTCTGAACTGTAAGATAGTTCTCATCTCATTTTGAATCTTCCATGGTGGACTCCTTCATGGGTTTCTGTCTGAGTTACCCTATATTTCAGTATTCCCTTTGCTTCAGAGGTTGTCCTTCTGAACTTTTTCTTCAATGCTCATTTTGTTATTTTTTCTATCCTCAAGCTTTTAGGGGCTATGTTAATAATCCCTAAAGCACATATCCAGCACAGATCTCAGCACTAGAGTTCAAATGAATAAATTCATCTCTGTTAGATATTGTCACCTGGAGCTATCCAATACACATAAAATTCAACTCAATACACCTAATACACATATTTTTTATTACCAGACATGCTTCTCCTTTGGTCTCTTTCACTTAGTATCTGGTCTGCTATGCTGAAGAGAGAAATTCAGCAGTCACTCTCCAGTCTCTCAGCTTTTACATCAATCAATTTCCAAGTCCTCTTAACCTGTCCTATTCTTAAGCAATAACTTGGTTTCTCTTCCATTAATTTTTACACCTAGAGGCAAATGCTTTCACAGAGAAAGTACAGCAGAACATCAAGCTCACTAAAAAGTGATTCATTTTCCTATTGTCTGTAGATTCAGAACTTCCTGCTACCATGGTGTTGACTACAAGTCTTTCATTTTCACTCTGTGAGGCAGCAAAAGACTCATCTTAATTTTCCAAACTCTTGGATAATACGTTTTTCTCAGTTTATTAGCCCCAAATCCCCAGATAAAATCTATAGCAGGCAAAGGTATCATCTCAAAAGGAAGGATGTTGCAAAATGTTATGCTAACCTACATAAGTTCTACAATAAGTCAGAGACCTCAATCAGCTACTTTGAATGACAGACAGAATATCTAAACAGATCAATAAGAAAATATATGAATTTAACTGGACTATGAACCAACTAGAACTCACAGAAATATAACACTCACCCTACATCAGCTGAACACACGTTTTTCTTTAGTGAACATCGAACTTTCTCTCAGGTAGGCCATTTCTTTCTTAGGCTATAAAACAATTCTTAATGAAAGTAAAAAGATTAGAATGATATAAAGTATCTTTCTCCTGACCATAATTGAATAAATATAGAAATTAGTAATAGGAAGAAACCTAAAATTTTACAAATATGTGAAAATTAAATGATGCACTCTTATGCAAAATATTAAAGAAGAAATCCCAAGAGAAATGAAAATATATTAGAAACAAATCAAAACAGAACCAAAACATACTAAATTGTATAAGATGTAGTGAAGAAAGTGCTCACAGAGAAACTCATAGCTGTAAATACGCACACGTGTACTATAAAAGATGAAATATCTCAAATCGGCAACCTACCTTTATACCATAAGGAACCTAAAAACCTAAAAGCAAAACATATCCACAGATAGCAGAAGAAATGAAATAATAAGAGTGAAAGTGGAAATAAATGAAATAAAGAATAGAAAAACAATAGAGAAATCAACAAAACTAAAAGTTAGATCCTTGAAAATATAATAAAGTGGAAAAATCTTGAACTATACTGACAAAAAATAAACAAAATAGAAGACACAAATAACCAAAATTGTAAACGAAAGTGGAGACGTTACTACTGACCTAACAAATAATAATGATTATGAGAGAATACTATAAACAATTGAACGTCAAAAAATTCTACACAAGGTGGACAAATTTCAAAAAACACATAAATTACCTAAAATAATTCAAGAAGAAACAGAAAATTGTATAGCCTTGTAATAAGTAAGGTGGTTGAATCAGTAATCAAAAACATCTGACAAAGAAAAGTCAGGAAATAAATGTCTTCATTGGTAAGTTCTTTCAGACACTTAAAAAAATAACATTAATCCTTCTCAAACTCTTTCAGAATATAGAAAATGAGTGAATACTTTAAATCTCATTCTATGAGACCAAATTACCCTGATACCAAAGCCAAGTAAAAACATCATAAGCCAAAATATTATAGACCACTACTGCTTAGCAATACAGGTATAAAAATCCTTAACAAAATACTTGCAAATGAAATGCAATAGCATATTAAAAGGATTACAGGTCATGACCCAGTGGGTTTTATTTCAGGAATGCAAAGGTGGTTTAACTAAGAGAATGGGTCAATGTAATACATCACATTATTAGGACAAAGAAACAAAAAGAGAAATACGGTCATTTCAATTGACACAGAAAAGTCATTTGACAAAATCTAATATCCTTTCATGATAGAAAAACACTCAGAAAACTAGGAATAGAGGTGAACTTCTTCAATAAAATAAAAGACATTTATGAAAAAAAATGCAGACAACTGCATACTCAGCAGTGAAAGACTGAAGCTTCCCACAGGAAGAACAGGACAAGGATGAAGGCTTTCATCACTCCTATTTAACCTGGTACTTAAGTTCTAGTCAGAGCAATTAGGCAAGAAACATAGTTATAAGGTGTTAGAATTAGAAAAGATGAGGTAAGAATATCTATGTTTGCTAAGGCCTTGATCCTATATTTAGAAAACTCTGAAGAATCCACAAGAAGTCAATTAGAATTAATAAATATATTAATTAAATAACAAAGTTGCAGTCTGCAAAACAAATAGGCAAAAATCAGCTACATATTTATATTCTGGCTAATAATTGGAAAGAAATTTTTTTAAAAAAATTCCATTTACAATGGCATCTAAAGGAGTAAAATACCTAGAAATCATCTTAACCAAGGAGGTGGAAAAGTTGTACATTGAAAACTGCAAAACACTGCTGAAAGAAATTAAAGATCTAAGTAAATGGAAAGACATCCATATTCATGTATTGGAAGATTTAATATTGTTAAGATGTCACTACTAGCCAAATTGATCTAAAATTCAACACAATCCCTATGAAAATTCTAAGTCTGTTTTACAGAAATAAGAAAGCCAATCCTCAAATTCATATGGAATCTCAAGAGATTGCCAATAGCAAACAGTCTTCAAAAAAAAACCAAGTGGTAGGACTCACACTTTCCAGTTTCAAGACTTATTATGAATTTGCAATAATCAAAACAATGTGGTCTTGGTACATGGACAGACATATAGACCAATGGGAATAGAACTGAGAGTCCGTAAATAAACCCATACATCTGTGACTAATTGATTTTTGATAAGGGTGCCAAGGCAATACAATGAGGAAAGGATAGTCTCCTCACAAAGTAGCACTAGAATAAGTAGAATTCCACATGCAAAGAACAAAGTTGGACCCCCTCCTCCCTTCATATACAAAATTAACTCAAAGTAGATCAGTGACCTAACTTTAAGAGCTAAAACTATAAAACTCTTAGAAGAAAATGTAGGGGTAAATCATAACCTTGAATTTGGCAGTGAATTCTAATCTGTAACACCAAAAGCATGAACAACAAAAGAAAAAACAGATAACTTGGATTTCATTAAAATTAAAAAGTTTTGTGCACCCAAATAACCCTATTACAAAAGTTAAAAGACCATCAGGCTAATTAAGCCATGAAAAGACATCAACAAACCTTAAATCCATATCACTAAGTAAAAGAAGTCAGTCTGAAAAGGCTATACTGTATGACTTCAATTGTATGACGTTCTGGAAAAGGCAAAACTAGAGACTGTAAAAAGAGTTCTTGTCATCAAGAGTTGGGTGGAAGAATGCAGGACCTTTTACTTGCAGTAAAATTACTCTGCAAGATCAAGAAATGCTGGCCATATTATATCATGGAATTTGCCAAACACGTGGTATGCACAACACAAAAAGGGGTCCTTGATGTAAAATACAAACTAATAATCATGTATTAATATCGGTTCATCAAGTGTAGGAAATATAACACACCAACGTAAGATGTTAATAACAGTGAAAACTGTGGGTAAAGGGAGAAGTTGGAGTACATGGAAACTCTGTTCTTCTTATTTAATTTTTCTCTAAACCTAAAACTACTCTAAGAAATAATGTAAATCCCTAAAGCAACAACAACAAAAACAAACAAAAAAAATGTGTGAGTGACATGAAGAACTATTAACCTGACAATAATAATTCTTTCTTTGAGGTTGTTTGAAGTGACCCTGTGGGAATCCCTTTGGGGAATGTGAAGGTGGGCCTCTGTCACCTTCTTTATTGGTTAGAAAAGCATGATAATTTGAGTCTTATTTTTCTTAAAATGTTGGCATTATGCATAATTATGAGTTTTTTTGTGATTTTTACTGTGCCTTTTTGTTTTTTTTTTCAAAGTACAATACTACTATAATAGCTAAGAATGTCAAAATGAGATAAAAACAATTAAATACAGAGCCAGTCAAATCAGAATGGTCTTTATCTAAATTCTATCTGCATTTCTGTCTCCGGCACTTAATCATATTATTGACTGTTATGTTTCATATGCTTACTATAAAACTGATTTTGATCAAATATTTTATTTTGCTTGTTTTTGATGTGGTGGCTTGATCTCTGATTTTATCCACTGTTTCCATTGAAATGATCCAAAATTCTGCTTCTGATTACACTATGTAATTGTTGTCCAGCAAGTTATTTTGTCAATAGGGATTTTTACTTCAATGAAGATTTATGTTTTCCTAGTAAAAGTCATTATAATAGAAAACTTATGTTGTTCTTGGTTACCCATGTGGGTTTGTAGGATTGGGAATAAAGTTATGAAATAATGATCTCTTTTATGAGTGGATTGCTTACAGTTGCTTAAAAATTGCATGATATAAAAAATGTTCTGTATTTCAGCTAAACCTCCTTTAATAAAACCACCTCCTTCTGTAGCAAGTTAAATGTTTCTGAATACAAATATGCAAATATCTGCAGCAGAAGATGTTTCTCTATGTGATATATTTCTTGTATGATTCAGTCATACATAAAAGGGAGAGTATATGAAATCTTTGTTGTATAAATCACTATGATTTTCTAAAAAAAAACAACCCAATGAATTTAACAAATATTTATTGAATGCTTACTTAATGCCAAGCACTATTCTAGGCACAGAAAATAGAATAAAAACAGTTATTCTAGTCATTCATATTTATTCATAGCCACCACCTTCTCAAAGCATACATTCAATTGGAGAGAGGTAGAAGATAAATGCATACCCAAGAACTATTAAGAAAAAATATCAAAAACTACAGGGAAAAGAAAAATGTTCACGAGATAAAAGGTGTCTGAGGGTAAGGGGATTTTGCCACTGTAAGGAAGCAAAATTTAAGTATAGCCTGAGTAATAAAGAGCTGTTGGTGGAAGCCTCGAAATAACCTTATTTACAAACCAACATCTTAGCCTCCCAAGATTTCATGGGTCCTAGAAGGCAGCATGTTATTTGCAACAATTCCCACAGAGAGATGCAAAAAAGGCCATACGATACTTGAATAAGCAGTGAGTTGCAATGTAGGCCAGAAACTCTGAGTTCAGAGAACCCAGATCTTTCACAACAGCCTAGTAAGCAGGCCTGACCATTTCATCTCTAACTTCCAAGTGTTCACTATGCAGATGTCCTTGAAAAATATACATTTGAACAAAGTGCAGTCAGTTTCTTGCTCATAAAATGTGTAGAAATGGGAAAGTCAATACAGAATTGACTCCAGCAGTATCTGTACTCAGTTCTGCAGTCTTGAACTATGGCAAATTTTTCCATGAATATGACACTTTTCCAGCTACCCCGATTAATCTGACTAGGAGAGTCTGGGACAAAATCCAGTCAGTATGTTCTATAGTTTATTTATTTGAGGCTACTACCAACAGAACTCTAAGTAGCATGATGAAGTCAACCTAGAGAAAGCATTAAGCTCAACCATGACTCCAGGCACCTCGAATCTAATCAGCACAACACATTTTATAAACCGTCAAGATTTATTTTAAAAATTTGATGTGGCTTTCTTCTTAAATTTCTGTATTGACCTTTCTATTTAACCTGAGGAATTAATTAAAGTATAGCAGAACATATCAATAATTGCACAGACTCTACCTTGGTCTGGAATGAAGGCTTTGGAAGATTTATTGTTCATCGCAACTCTACTTCATGAATGAAGCTGACTGGAATATCTTCCAGGGCTGAAGTATTATTATCAGCCACTTCCACTAAAGCAAGGGACACATTGTCTACCATGTTTTTTGATTGAATGACTCCCAGTCTAGAAGGACTGCCTACAGGGTCACATAGTGAATCAGTTATCCCTCCATAAGTATCTAATGTGCAGTAACCTTGGGAATACTTACCTATGGAAGTATTTCCTGAAACACTTGGAGGTCTCTTATGAGCAACCCCAAATCACTATGTTTCCATGAGGAATGCAAGTTAATACCTGGGATCCATACAGATAAAATCCAAGAGAGCATATAGTGCCTTGGAAATAATTATTTAAACTTATTGGATTCTAAGTGAGACTTTCATTAGTTAGAGGGCGTAGGATAAAAGTGATTCCACAATGATCTCTCCCTTAGCTTCTAGGCCTCAGGCTGCCCAGTTCAGTTTAGGTAATTAAGCTTAATGCTCATTTTTGGATCAAAGCATGATGGAAGTCAGTCTAACCCACTCTGTTTGCCATACTGCCAGAAGGGTGGTGTTTTTATGACCTCAGATCAACTAGCAATAGTTGGGGAATGGGGGTGGGAAACATTGAAAGGTGTTTACGGATATTTTGTTGGAAGGCACAGGAAGTTTGGGACACCCTTTGTTATTTCTAGAAGATTTCCCAGGAGGGGGTAAGGGAGATGGCAATCAAGTCATGTCAAGTTCTCTTGGTGAAGGGCAGCAGACCCATCAGTCATTTAAACGTCAGGCACAGGTGATGGTAAGGACAATTATGGAAGACAAAGGCCATTACTGTCCTTTCCCCCACCTCCCTAGGGTTTGAAGTGTCCTCACCTTGGGTGTTGAGGTTGTTATTCTTACTTCACCATAAAAATTCTGCATATCTAGATCCAGCAGCTAAAACATTCCAGTCAATCTCAACAGAGACTAGGCCTTTATGATAAACAGCTACAAGAGGATAAGGGAACAGGTGCCCTGCCAATGAGAACTTCTACCTTCACATTTACAGCTGGGGCCAGGCAAGCTGTTTCTTTAATATGCCATTTTCATGTGACATGCAAAACCTATTGAGCTACTGTGCTTCCTCCTGCAGAAAGTTCTATTTCTGTTAACATCCTATCCTTGAAACCAACACTGGAAAGGAGGGATTTGAGATTTTATTCTCCTTGAAGACTAACATGTTATCCAGTAGCAGTGTCAGAATATCAGTATTTTGTGCCAGTTGTTGAGGCCTCAGTTCTCATGGGGCAATGCAGAGAGGGGAGTCACCTGCAAATGCAGTGGTTGACACCACAGAAGGGCAACTCTGAGCTTGGGGAACCTAAATTTTTTATAATGGGCAGTAAGCACACTTGCCCCTTTCTCCAGAAAGAGACACTACCTGTATCTTCCAAAGTTGTTTGCACTACATATATCCTTGAAATGATGGTCCAAAACAGGACAGCCAAGTGTCTGGCTCATAAAATAGGCAGAAACACAAAAGCACCATGGAGAATTGTCTTCACCAAACCTTTCCATCAGAAGATACAGCAAGCACAAACAGTTGAATGATATAAGTTGAAAGAAACTTGGCAAGTTTTCAACCATAGAGGAAAGTCAATGTTCCAGAGCTGTGGATCAGGTGAGAGGAGGTGAGACAGGGCTCACACCATTGAGCATCTTCAGCTGCCCTGCAGCAAACCAGGAGGAAAAAGAGAAATTCAATTTTCTGCTTTTAATTGTATAAGGTGTAGGAATTAAAGAAACAGATTTACTCTAACATGCAAAATGCCATTAATTTAACCCCTAATTGAATTCATGTTTTACTTTTGCTACTCAAATCAAAACTGAGGTATTCTTCTACCTATTGTGTGAAGAGAAAAATTGTGGAGCCAACAAAATGGACATCCCAGGGCTTGAGTTTGATAACCTGCTGATGGAAACACCTGTCTTTTTATTTTAGAAAATTATTCAGTTAGATATAAGAGTCCAGCACCTCAAGGAAAGGGACTAGGAGGGATAGCTCACAGCATTGATCTTAAATATTTTTTATGATGAAGTGAAATCATTGGCTCCCCCTACTTAATTATGAAAGCAATTTAAATAATAGAATAATCATTATTTCTGTTGGCACTTTAAAAATAATATTATAGCAAACATTTTGGGCAATAATTTATGATGTAACACAAAGGGTTATTACATTGCAATTGAATCGATTTCATCCATATTTTTTAACTTTCTAGTCATATTCTGCATCACTTTAAAAAAAATTAATGCACATACATATTTGAGAGTAAAGGCATAAACTCCTATATGTATGAATATCTCCAGATAGAGAAATTGGTCTTATTTAAATGTGGCTGCATGCCTAAGCTGCCAAAGTAGTCCCAACCCTAACAAAGATTTAGAAGGGCAACCAACCTTTAGAGCAGAAGTGAGGACTATTTTTGTACTGCAAAAGCCTTGGTTTTATGTTTATTTGTAAAATTCTGGCAGCTATTTTGAGATGTTTCTGAGTTGCAATAAGAAACATTATGTCCATGAATTTGAAAAAAGAGGGAAAAATTAAAAATAAAAATGATTTTAGCGTATGGATTTTTTTAAAATTTAAATTCATTATCAAACAGATTTTGATATTCTTGTGTGGGTTTTGTGTAGGGGGATGTGTCTCTTCTAGCTGGCTGTTCGGGAAGATGCTTCAGGGGAAAATAAAGATCTTTTAAAAAGATTCTATGTTCTAGTTTTCCAAAGTACATTTTTAAACTTGTAAGAAAGTTTATGTCTGCAAAGATGATGGTTTCACCCTGACTGCAGGAAAGCATGCCACAGCCAATGGGATTTCCAGTGTGACTGGACATTAATGAGGGGAGTGAGGAGCTTCCACAGGCTTGGGAGTCACACTTCTCTGGATCTGAAGCAGGATTGGCCACTGCTTTGTGACTTTGAACAAGTTATTTTGTCTTTTGAAGCCTTGATTAGACTTTTGGTTGAGAACTCAGGGATAGTTAATGGAGTTACATTACAAATAAGTGATATTGTTCCATGAAACACTGAATATACTACATTGAAACACACCTAGATTTAACCCCTCTAAAAATACTATTACTTATAGTGTTTATAATAATATCACTATTAGGTAGTAACAACCTGCCGTTCAATTTGAACACAATTAAGATTGTCAACTTGGTATCTACGCTACGCTATAGGGCTGTGGATGGGCATAAGTAGCCATATATTTTTATGTAAAGAAATAGACTAAAACAATGTCACTTTCAAGTGAGAGAAGTGGAATTGGAAATCAATTCTGTCTGGATTTAAAATCCATGCTTACTTGATTGCACTTTGTTGTGTATCTTTGTTGAGTCTTTGATTTATCTTTACCCTAAATTCTTCAAAGATATAACAGATAAATTGAAGAAAAAATTAGAGTGAGGTATTTGCCATAATTCTTATAGAATCCATGGCATTCATAAATACTTTAAGAGACACATTTCATATTGTCAATGTGTAAGATGCCCTGAAAAGTAAAGAATGAGAAAAGCAGGATTTTAGATGTAAATTTATTGGTAATGTAGAACGTTTTACCTGCCTCAAATTTATTGATTGGTTAATTGCAAGGTGAATAACACCTGATAGGATCTTTACCAATGTACTTAAGTAAAAAATTGCATTGCTTTACACTAAATATACTTTTCTTTTTAATACAGGAAAGAATTAGATACATATTACTTTCCTCAATATACACACATCTTGAATCTCTAGTGTGCTCAAAAAACTCAGAATAAAATCGACTGAGCACTTGCCACAATATGATCAATTTTATATAATGAGAATCATGAGGTTAGAATCAGAGACTGGGGTGAAGATGGCAGATAGGAGGCATGCCTAGTTTGCAGCTCCCACTCAGACAGATGGAGCAGTGTATGGAGACTTACATAGTGAACTTTCACTCGAACAACTACCACAGCAACCTACCAGAAGAGCTGAGAGAATCCACAGACCTGTTGAGGGAACTGGTTCACAACCACAGGCTCCCTGAGACTATTCAAATTGAGTTTTCTTGGTTTCTTAGCAGGGAGGCTGGTGATCCGGGGCAAGTATTCAGCCTGGTGAGCAGATGGCTGGAAATAGACTCAGTGCTGTTGTGGAAGCACAGTGGGAGTAAGACCAACCTTTAGGACTGTGGGCTGCATGGGAGTGGGCTGAGGCCTGTGACTGCTGACTTTCTCCTACTTCTCTGGTGACTTTTGTGACTCAGCAGAGGCAGCCATAATCCTCCTAGGAACATAACTCCATTGGCCAGGGAACCACACCCCCATCCCCCACAGCAGCTACAGCAAGCCCCACTCAAGGAGACTCTGAGCTTAGACACCCTATCCCTGCCCCACCTTGTGGTGTTTCTCTACCTGCCCTAGTTGCTGAAAACAAAGGACATAATCTCTTGGGAGATCTATGGCCCTGCCCACCACCTGAGAAACCTGAATACTTACCCAGATGTCCCTAAGGACATGTTTGTTTCCTCTCTATAGGACCACAGCTGATGCCCTCTTGAAAGTGCCACCTCCTGGCTGGAGTCTAACCAACAAAAAATCAGTGCACTAAACAAAAACGCAACTAAGGACTATTACAGAGTCCACTTCACTCCCCTCCTGCCTCCACTGGAGGAGGTGCTAGTACTGATGACTGCACAACCTGAAGACAGATCACATCACCAGACTCTTTGGAGATACTCCCCAGTACCAGCCTTCATCCCACAAGCTCCACTGGCTGGCTAGACCCAGAAGAGTAAAAACACTCACTACAGTTTGGCTCTCAGGAAGCCCCATTCCTAGGGGAAGGGGGAGAACACTACATCAAGAGAGCACCCTGGGGGACAAAATATTCTGAACAATAGCCCTTGTGTTCCAGATCATCCCTCTGATGTAGTCTACTCATATGAGAAGAAACTGGAGAAACTATTCAGGTGATGGGACAGAACAAGTTTCCTTAAAACCCCCAGAAGATCACATCAGCTCACCAACAATAAATCCAAGCCACAACAAAATCTCTGAATTGCCAGAAGAGAATTCAGAAGTTTGATTATTAATCTATCAAGGAGGCACCAGAGAAAGGTGAACTCCAACTCAACGAAATTGAAAGCATGATACAGGATATGAAAGGAAAATTCTCCAGTGAAAATAGATAGTGTAAATAACTACAATCACAACTTCTGGAAATCAAAGACACAGAAATGTAAATGGACTGGAAAGTCTTAGCAATTGAATCAAACAAGCAGAAGAAAGAACTTCAGAGCTCAAAACAAAGCTTTCAAATTAGCTCAATCCATCAAAGACAAGGAAAAAAAATTAAAAATGAACAAAGTCTCCAAGAAGTTTGGGACTATGTTAAGCATCCAAACTAAGAATAATTGGTATTCCTGGGGATGATGAGAAACCTAAAAATCTGAAAAACATATTCAAGGGAATAATCAAGGAAAAATTCCCCAGCTTTGCTAGAGATTCAGACATCCAAATACAAGAAGCTCAAAGAACACCAGGGAAGTTGATCACAAAAAGATCATCACCTAGGCACATAGTCATCAGGTTATCTGAAGTCAAGACAAAACAAAATTCTTAAGAGCTGTGAGGCAAAAGTATTAGGTAACCAGGAAAACCTATCAAAGTAATGGCAGGTTTCTCTGCAGAAAGCCTACAATCTAGAAGTGATTGAAGTCCCAGTTTTAGCCTCCTTAAACAAAACAATTATCAGCCAAGAATTTTGTATCCAGTGAAACCAAGTTTCATTAATGAAAGATACAGTATTTTTCAGACAAACAAAGACTGAGAGAATTCACCACTATAAGAACTGCTACAAGGAGCTCCAAATTTTGAAACAAATCCTCAAAATACATCAAAATAGAAACTTCTTACAGCATAAATCTCACAGGACCTATATAACAGTAACACAATGACAATAAAACAAGGTATTCAAGCAAGAAATAGTATGATAAACAGAATAGTACCTCACATCTCAATAGTAACATTTAATGTAAATAGCCTAAATGCCCCACTTAAAATATATAGAGTGGCACAATGAATAAGAATCCACCAACCAACTTTCTGCTGTCCTCGGGAGGCTCATCTAACACATAAGGACTCACATAAACTTAAGGTAAAGGGGTGGAAAAAGATATTCCATACAAATGGACACCAAAATGAGCAGAAGTAGCTATTCTTATATCAGATAAAACAGACTTTATAGCAACAGCAGTTTAAAAAGATAAAGAGGGACATTACAGAATGATAAAACTACTAGTCCAATAGGAAACTATCACAATATTAAGTATATATACATCTAACACTGAAACTCTCAAATTTATAGAACAAATACTACTAGACCTAAGAAATGAGATAGACAGTGGCACAATAATAGTAGGGGACTTTAATATTCCACTGACAGCACTAAACATGTCATCAAGACAGAAAGTCAACAAAGAAACAATGGAATTAAACTATATCCTAGAAAAAATTGACTTAACAGATATTTACAGAATATTCTAGCTAAAAACTGCAAAATATACATTCTCTTCAACAGCACATGGAACATTCTCCAAGATAGATCATATGATAGGGCACAAAATGAGTCTCAGTAAATTTAAGAATATCAAATTTACAAGTATCCTCTTAGAACACGGTGGAAAAAAATTGGAAATTAACTCCAAAAAGAACCCTCAAAACCATGCAAATACATGGAAATTAAATAAGTTTCTCCTGAATGATCATTGGGTCAAAAATGAAATCAAGATGGAAATTTAAAAATTATTTGAACTGAACAATAATAATAACACAACTTATCAAAACCTCTGGGATACAGAAAAAGTGGTGCTAAGAAGAAAGTTCATAGCATTGAATGCCTACATCAGAAAGTACGAAAGAGCAGAAATAGACAATCTAAGGTCACACCTGACAGTACCGTAGAAACAAGAACAATCCAAACCCAAACCCAGCAGAAGAAAAGACATAGCAAAGATTTGAGCAGAACTAAATGAAATGGAAACAAACAAACAAGCAAATACAAAAGATAAATTAAACAAAAAGCTGTTTCTTTGAAAAGATAAATAAAATTGATAGGCCATTAATAAGATTAACCAAGATGTGGCACATATACACCATGGAATATTATGCAGCCATCAAAAAAGATGAGTTCGTGTCCTTCGTAGGGACATGGATGAACCTGGAAGGCATCATTCTCAAACTAACACAGGAACAGAAAATCAAACACCACATGTTCTCACTCATAGGCGGGTGTTGAACAATGAGAACACATGGACACAGGGAGGGGAGCACTACATACTAGGGTCTGTTGGAGGGAAATAGGGGAGTGACAGCGGGGGGTGAGGAGTTGGGGGGGATGGCATGGGGAGAAATGCCAGACATAGGTGATGAGGAGGAAGGCAGCAAATCACACTGCCATGTGTGTACCTATGCAACAATCTTACATGTTCTTCACATGTACCCCCAAACCTAAAATGCAATAAAAGAAAGAAAAAAAAAGAAAATAAATACATAAACTTGAAAAATAAACCATAAAATCACCAAAAAAAAAAAAAGATTAACCAAGAAAAGAAGAGAGAAGATCCAAATAAGCTAAATTAGTTTAAAGTATTCCCCCTGAGAACTAAAATAAGATGAGGTTGCCCACTTTCATCACTTCTATTCAACACGACACTGGAAGTTCTAGCCAGATCAGTAAGAGAAGAGAAAGAAATGAAGAGCATCCAAACTTGTAAAGAGGAAGTCAAACTGTCATTGTTTGCTGATGATATGATTGTATACTTAAAGAAAACCTTAAAGATATGATTGTATACTTGGAGAAAACCTTAAAGATATGATTGTATACTTAGAGAAAACCTTAAAGACAAACTCAAAAAGCTCCTGGAACTGGTAAACGAATTAAGCAAAGCTTCAAGATACAAAACCAATGTACACAAATCACCAACAGTGACAGAGCTGAGAATCAAATTAAGAACTCAATCTTTTTTACAGCAGCCACGACAAAAAATAAAATATTAGATATTATTTTTATTATTTAATAACTTTATTAAAACAAGCAGCAATCTTTTATTCAATCTTGCTGCTTGTTATTTCTGTTAAAATTTATTTTATTATTTAAATAGACATCAAATAAAAACTTTTCCATAGAAGGATTTAGTTAACTAAGATCCTTACAGCTAGTGCTGTAAGTCTGTGAATTTCCAAAGGGAGAAGTGGAGGAGATTGAGATAACACATCTTTAAAACAGAAAAAACTGATCTTGGTCTATCAGTAACTTTTCTGATAGTGACAGAGCTGAGAATCAAATTAAGAACTCAATCTTTTTTACAGCAGCCACAACAAAAAATAAAATATTGGATATTATTTTTATTATTTAATAACTTTATTAAAACAAGCAGCAATCTTTTATTCAATCTTGCTGCTTGTTACTTCTGTTAAAATTTATTATTTAAATAGACATCAAATAAAAACTTAGGTATATACCTAACCCAGGAAGTGAGAGACCTCTACAAGGAAAACTACAAAACGTCGCTGAAAGAAATCATAGACAACACAAATGGAAAAATCTTCCATGATCATGGATGGGTAGAACTAATACTGTGAAAATGACCATACTGCCAAAAGCAATCTACAAATTCAATGCAATTCCCATCAAAATGCCACCATCATTCTTCACAGAACAAGAAAAAAACAATTGTAAAATTCATATAAAACCAAAAAAGGAGCCTGCAAAACCAAAGCAAGACTAACAAGAAGAACAAATCTGGAGGCATCAGATTACCTGACTTCTACTTATAATTTAAAGCCATAGTCACCAAAACAGCATGGTACTGGTATAAAAAGAGGCACATAGACCAATGGAACAGAACAGAGAATCCAAAAATAAAGCCAAATAGTTACAGCCAGCTGATCTTTGACAAAGCCAACAAAAGCATAAAGTGGGAAAGGACACCCTACTCAGCAAACGGTGCTGGGATTATTGGCCAGTCACATGTAAAAGAGTGAATCTGGATCCTCATTTCTCACCTTATACAAAAATCAACTCAAGATGGATCAAATACTTAAATATAAGACCAGAAACCCTAACAAATCTAGAAGATAAAATCAGAAAAACCCTCTAGACATTGCTTTCTTAGGCAAAGACTTTGTGACACAGAACCCAAAAGCAAATACAACAAAAACAAAGATAAATAGATGGAACTTAATTAAACTAAAAAGCTTCTGCACAGCAAAATAAATAATCAGCAGAGTTAGCAGACAACCTACAGAGTGGGGGAAAATCTTCATAATCTGTATAGCTGACAAAGGACTAATAGCCAGAATCTACAAAGAATTCAAATAAATTAGCAAGAAAAAAATCCTATCAAAAAATGGGCTAAGGAAATAGACAGTTCTCAAAAGAAGATATGCAAATAACCAAGGAGCATATGAAAAAATGTCCAACATCACTGATTATCAGAGAAATACAAATCAAAACCACAATGCAATCAATACCACCTCACTCCTGCAAGAATGGCCATAATTTTAAAAAAAATGAAAAGATAATAAATGTTGGTGTAGATGTAGTGAAAAAAGAACACTTTTACACTGTTGGGGGGAACCTAAACTAGTACAACCACTATGAAAAACAGTGTGAAACTTCATTAAATAACTATAAGTAGATCTACTGTTTGATCCAGCAATTTTGAAACTAAGTACCTATCCAGAGGAAAAGAAATTATTTACATGAAAAATATACTTGCATACACGTTTACAGCAGCACAATTTGCAATTGCATAAATATGGAACCAGCCCAAATGTCCATCAATCAAGGTGTAAAGAAATTGTTATATATATATATATATATATATATATATATATATATATTTCATGTATATATATATACATGAAATGAAAGATACCGCCCCCTCCACCACACACACATATATACACCATGTAATGCTCCTCAGCCATAAGAAGTAATGAAATAGTGGCATTTGTAACAACCTGGCTGGAATTTGAGACTATTATTTTAAGCGAAGTAACTTGGAAATGGAAAACCAAACATCATATGTTCTCACTCACAACTGGGAGCTAAGTTATGAGAACACAAAGGCATAGGAATGATACAGTGGACTTTGGGGGTGTGGGGGAATGACTGGGAGGGGAGTGAGAGATAAAAGACTACACATTAGGTATGGTGTACATTGCTTGGGTGATGGGTGCATCAAAATTTGGAAATCATCACTGAAGAACTTATTCATGTAACCAAACAGCATCTGCTTCCCCAAAACCTATCAAAATAAAAAATAAATTAAAAAATAAAATAAAAATCAATAATAAATCTACTGCCATTAATTTTAGAATTCTAGAGAAAATGATAGATATATAATAAATGCAATGCAATGTAATAATTTTAAAAAATGATATGCAAAGAGAAATGTGAGATTAAGAAAAGGCACTTTACAACTTACAAATGCTCTGCCTTCTCTATCTTGTGTGAAGCTCATAATTATCCTTTGGAAAAACTGATTTCTTTACCCTGCTTTAGTTTATGAATGTGTGGCAGAAGGCAGGGATATTGAGAGCTGAAGGCTCCTTTTGGTCAAGTTCACAAAGTTAGGAATCAACTATAGTTGGCATTATTCTGAGATGAGGACCAAGTTTTCCCATCTCCCTGGTGTGTAAGCCCTGCATGTCCTCAGTACTATAAATAGGGTGAGCTATACCTCCCAGGATCAAGTTTCGTCATATGACACAGTTGACCTTAAGACAAAGCAATGACTGAGGTATATCTGACCTAAAGACATGAGCCCCTCAAAAGATGAGCGTTTTCTGTCTGGCTGCAGAAAAGAAAGTTAAAGACTTAAAGCACATCAAGTTCTGATGTTCCCTTGCTGGCTTGAAGGAGCCAGAGGGGAAAAAATGCAGGTAGCCTCTAAGACCTAACAAAACCCTATAGTAGGCACTAGCAAGAAAGTGGGATCTCAAACCAACATCTGGAAGAAACTAAATTTTGCCAGCTAGAATGAACTCGGAACAGAACTTTTTTTCCCAGAGCTTCTTGCCAAAAAGTAGGCCTGGCCAACACTTTGATCTTGTAATAGCCCGAGGACCCAGTCTCACCTTGTGGGGCTTCTTACCTACAGAACTGTGAGTCAATAAATGGGTGTTATTTTAAGCCATTAAGTCTGTGGCAATTTGTTACACAGAAAGTAAAAATAATACAATCTACCCATCTCTGAACTCTAAGAATTACCAGAATTAGCCAACGTTGAGTGCCTGCATAGCACCAGGCATCATTCTGGATACTTTCAGTATAATCTCATTTTAAAATTTTAATTCCTGGCAGTCCTTTGAGGTCTGCATTACTTTCTTCACTGTACCAGTGGCAAAACATGTCTTATATGTCCATGTTAGGACATATAAGACATATTCCCAAGATCTCAACGGAGTTTAGGGGTGGGTGGAATTTAGCCAGTTTAGCCAAATCTTTATCCCTGTATCTTTCTAATTTCATTTTGTCTTCTCAAGTGTCAGGCTCCGGGTTATCACCACCACACAATGGTGAGTATTTGCCATGTAACGTGCAAATCTCATATAGAGAAAAATATGAATATATACACATATCTGCAAGAATGACATGGCTGAAATCAGTGTCAGTATTAAACACAAAAATGCATTTCGCATATACATGCTATTTTCTTTTTTCCATTATCTTTGTATTCAACTGGTTTATTTACCAGCACTAAATATTCATCAGATATTGTAATTAGAACCATTTCACAGTTAAGAGTACTGAAGTTCAAGAAGCTTAGAGTATACAAACCTTGATAATTGATCTCTTAACTCCTAAAAGGTTATATCACAAATGAGGTGGTTTGGCTCTGTGTCCCTACCAAATATCATCTCAGATTGTAATCCCCTTGTGTCAAGGGAGAAACCTGGTGGGAGGTGATTGGATCATGTGGGCAGTTTCCCCCGTGCTATTCTCACAATAGTGAGGGAGTTCTCGGGTGATCTGATGATTTTAATTATGGTAGTTTCCTATGCTCTCTCTCCTCTTCAGCCTCGTGAAGACTTCCCTTTCACCTTCCACCATGATTATAAGATTCCTGAGGCTTCCTCAGCCATGAGGTACTGTGAATCATTTAAAACTCCTTTGTTTATAAATTACCAGTCTCAGGTAGTATCTTTATAGCAGTGTGAAAATGGACTAATACAGATAATTGGTACTAGGAGTGGAATACTGCTGTAAAGATAACCTGAAAATGTGGACACAACTTTGTAACTGGGTAACAGTCAGAGGTTGGAACAGTTTGGAGGGCTCAGAAAAAGACAAGAAGATGTGGGGAAGTTTGAAACTTCCTAGAGACTTGTTGTATGGTTTTGACCAAAATGCTGATAGTGATATGGTGCAATAACATTCTGGCTGAGGTGGTCTCAGATAGAGCTGAGCAACTTATTGTGCAGTGGAGTAAAGATTACTCTTGCTATGCTTTAGCAAAGAGGCTGACAGAATTTTTCTCCTGCACTAGGGATCTGTATAACTTTGATCTTGAAAGAGATGATTTGGGGTATCTGGCAGAAGAAATTTCTAAACAGCAAAGCATTCAAAAGGTGACTTGGCTTATTCTGAAAGCATTCAGTTATATGCATTCACTAGGAGATGGTTTGAAAATGGAACTTATGTTTAAAAGGGAAGCTGAACATAAAGGTGTGGAAAATTTGAAGCCTCACCACATGGTAAGAAAGACAAAAATCAATTTTCTGGAGAAGAATTCAACCCAGCTGCAGAAATTTGCATAAGTAATGAGGAGCTGAATGTTAATAGCCAAGACAGTGGGGAATATTTCTCCAGAACATGTCAGAGACCTTCATGGCAGCCCCTCCCATCACAGGTCTGAAGGCCTGAAAGAGAAAAATAGTTTTGTGGGTCAGGTCAAGGGCCACACTGCTCTGTGCAGCCTTGGAACTTGGTTCCCTGCATCCCAGCTGCTCCAGCTCTAGCCATTGCTAAAAAGGGCTAATGTAAAGCTCAGGCTGTTGTTTCAGAGGGTGCAAGTCCCAAGCCTTGGTGGCTTCCATGTGATGCTGGGCCTTGTGTTGTGTGGGTACACAGAAGACAAGAATTGAGCTTTGGGAACTTCTGCCTAGATTTCAAAGGATGTATGGAATGCCTGGATGTCTAGGCAGAGGTCTGCTGCAGGGGAAGAGCTCTCATGGAGAACCTTTACTAGGGCAATGCAGAGGGGAAATGTGAGATTGAAGCCCCAATACAGAGTTCTCTGGGGCACTGCCTTGCCGAGCTGTGAGAAGAGGGCCACCAGACCCCATAATGGTAGATCCACCAATAGCTTGCACCATGCACCTGGAAAAGCTGTAGGCACTCAACAACAACCTGTGAAACCAGCCGCAGGGGCTGTACCCTGCAGGGCCACAAGGAGTGGAGCTGGCCAATGCATTGGGAACCCAACCCTAGCAACACCATTCCCTGGATATGAGACATTGAATCAAAGAAGATTTTGGATTTTTAAGATTTAATGACTCCCAGTCAGGTTTTGGACTTGCATGGGGCACGTGGCTCCTTTGTTTTGGCTAATTTCTCTAATTTGACATGGGAACATTTGCCCAATGCCTGTACCCCCATTATATCTGGGAAGTAACTAACTTGCTTTTGATTTTAAAGGCTCATAGACAGAAGAAACTTGCCTCATCTCAGATGAAATTTTGGACTTGAACTTTTGGGTTACTGCTGGAATTACTTAAATCTATAGGGGACTGTTGGGAAAGTCTGATTGGTTTTGAAATGTGAGAACATGAGATTTGGGAGGGGCCCCAGGTTTGACTCTGTGTCATTACCCAAATCTCATCTCAAGTTGTAATTCCCTCCTGTCAAGGGAGGGACCTTGTTGGAGGCGATTGGGTTATGGGAGCAGTTCCCCCATGGTGGTCTCATGACAGTGAGGGAACTCTCACAAGATCTGAAGATGTTAAAAATGGCATTTCCCCATGTTCTCTCTCTCTCTCTCTCTCTCTCTCTCTCTCTCTCTCTCTGTCTGTCTGTCTCTCTCTCTCTCTCTCTCTCTCCAGCTACCTTGTGAAGAGGTTTGCCATGATTGTAAGTTTCTTGAGGCCTCCTAGCCATGCTAGGATTAGGGAGAGAGAAAACAGTAAGCAGCAAACGTAGTAAAAGCCATGGTCTAAAGGTGTGAAATATGTCATGGATTTGGGAAGAGGGAAGAGGTATCTGGAGGAAAATAGATGCAGAGGAAGTGAGATAATGGCCCAGCTAAGTTTAGCAGAGATGCTATGAACCATGCCTAAGAGAGGGAGCTTAATCCTGCTGAATAAGAGGGTGAACATCATTTGACATTTACTTTATAAAATTACTTTGACTGTCAAAGAAGATGATGGGGTAGAGAATGGAGCACCAGGTAGAAGACCTGAAGAGAGATAAGTAACCGCACTGGTCCCAGCCGGTGGGAAGGAACACAGAGAAGAAATGCACTTGGGACATTCAGGATGCAAGAGGCAGAAAGCAGCCACTTAACAGACAGAGGAGGGTGAAGATGACTCTTCTGTCCTGGCAAGCTCAGCTGGGAGGATGACAGTCACACAGTCCCAGCTTAAACACACCTGTTCTGCTCCCATTTATTCTACCCAACAGAAAGACATTTGGACAAGTACAGTGTCTGTGTTCCTTAATGTGCTGTTGTAGCATTTGAGAATGCAATTTTGACACCTTTTTGAAACTCTATAAAAATTCGTCACTGACCTTTTTTATTTTCAAGGAAATCTAAGGAAGCTGATGAAAATGAGGGCACAGATGACTAAACCCCAGTTCTGGAGAAAGCTGACTCTGTGTAAGCCTTTTTGTTTGCAATGAATAAAAGCAGAAATATGACAAGTCATATTGTCACTATAATACGTTACAAATTGATTAAATAAAAACACTGTGGACAGAATCCAAAGAAATATGGCTCATATTATAATATCCACAAAGCATTCTCTGTTTGCTTCATTATTCCTTAACTTAGACCATGGGTTGACCAAATGGTTCCTGTGTCCTTCTCTATAGACCCATCCTATCAAGGTCACAGAGTGTTACAGGATAGCACCAATAAGTGAACTGAAGTCTTTTCTTGGCGTCTGCATTTACACCTTCCTCAGACTCTGGAGAATGATTCCTGCTGGAAACCATTTGAATTCTTTTTAATAACTACTATGTGGAGTTAAAAATATGCAGCCGTTGCCCACTCTTAATGTCTCAGAACAGTTCTGGTAACAAGATGTTGCTTTTTCACAATATTTTTCTTTTCTTTTTCCTTTTCTTTCAGGGAAGGGATGTAAAAAATTTTATTCTTAATACTATGCCTGCCTAATAGGTAAGAGTAAAGATAAGCTTAACTGTAGTATTCCAAATAAATTGCTCAAACAGAAGACAGCTGGCTAGTGGGTATTTGGGATCACAATGCCTCATGTACACCCCACTTTATGTTTCCAACCTTGAATTAGAGGTTGGAGTCCCGTGTTTGCTTCAGCACATCATGAGCCTTTGAAATGTTATAGTAGATGAACTAGAGAAGGGAAGACAGTGATGGTGACATGCTTCACTACCAAAGCAACATGCTTGGTGTGCACTTCTCAACAGTAAGCACATTGGTTCAAAGTCCACATAAGCAAGCTTTTGTTTTAGGCTCAGAGATTGAAGCTTCATCTTGCATTCTATCTCTAATGATCTTCCAAGTAAATAGGACCCTTCATTTACTTAGAGCTGGACTCATCTCTTATTAACTTTCCTGGAGCAGACTTGGGAAGAGATGTGAAAAAGCACATGGGAATTTAGGAGGAGTGGGGTTCAGATCCAAGAGTGCAATCTGGATGCCAGTGTTAGCTCTTTTTAAAGAAGCCACTTCTTTTTCTTTGCTTCTCACATCTATCTGGTTAAATATTTGAAGCTGAGATGTGATTTACATTTCACATTTGACACCTTAATTTTAAGTACCATCATGTTTGTGTTCTATGATGTTTATTTCTGACCTAAACATAGATTTCCCCTTTACCTCCAGGCGGTCAGAGGTTCACATAGATTTTGTTTGTGTGTGTATTTTTTTGTTTGGTGGTGGATGTAGAGATGATAAGTATGTATTTTAACACAAGAAATTACATGGCATGTACACACTATGACCTTAAGTCTGCCTCTGCCTTCCCTGGTTTTCATAGGACTTTTTCAGTCAAAGATGCGTAACAGCCTCAGTTTCCCCTGAGGTGTTGAAATGTAGAGGAAAAGTACTGAAGTGAATGCCTACACCATGGATAATATACTAAAACAAATGTACATGGAAGCTGGACGTCAGTCTATTGGCCCTATGCATTTAGCTTGAGGATTGATCTTTGGTGAGTTTAGGTAAGCTATGAAATATTGCATATGCCAGAGGGTCCAAAAGGTTGGATGGCACTTAGCAATTAAGTGGGGTTTTTAAACCTGCACAGGATATGCAGTAGATCCACGTTTCCACCAAAGTAAACACAATAAATCATTATATTTTTTGAGACGGATTTTGCTCTTGTTGCCCAGGCTGGAGTGCAGTGGTGTGATCTCGGCTCATCACAACTTCCACCTCCCAGGTTTAAGCAATTCTCTTTTCTCAGCCTCCCAAGCAGCTGGGACTACAGGCACACGCCACCATTCCCAGTTAATTTTGTATTTTTAGTAAAGACGGGGTTTCTCCATGTTGATCAGGCTGGTCTCCAACTCCTGATCTCAGGTGATCCACCCACCTTGGCCTCCCAAAGTTCTGGGATTACAGGTCTGAATCACTGCTCTTGACCCAAGAAATTAATTTTCTAAGGAAAGGAACAGGAGGGCAGGTTTTCCTTGGCCATAGTGTGGATGAAGCCAAGAAGCAGCTCCCACTGGACACAGACCCTCTCTGAGAGTGCTGTATGGTAAAATGTTCATTTTGCAGGTATTAAATGGAATGTCATGAAAAGTCACTTCACTTATCTTTGTCTCAATTTTCTTATTGTGAATATGAGAGGTTGGGCTTGAATTATATTTGAAGTACTTTTGTGTCAACAGACATGAGGCTGTAATCCCTGGAATATACAAAACTGATTGTTTAAAGGACCCCTGGGAACAGAAGTGTATTATCTATGCAGTCAATGAGAACACTAGGTGCCATGACCCAAAGACCAGAACAAGATGTATATGTTTAACTGCATCAAGTTTGGTCTTTCTACTACTGTCTGCCCAAAATTTCTAAAGCTTAAAGGCAAAATATTAATGTATCTGCTCTAAAAAAAGTCAAAGGATTATATTATTGTTTAAAAATGATCCCAGCTTCCCAGCCCTGCCTTTCCCTCCGGACACAACAGAGAACAGCTGCCATTCATCTTCCGCTCCCAATTCCATCCTCCTGCGTCCCACAGCCAAATTTCCTGCACCAAACCTGGTGTCCCCAGAACACAGCTTGGGCTTTTCTGCCCCTCTGTGCCTTTGCATATACTTTAGTTACGACCACCACCTCCCTCTGACACCTGCTTCCTTCTTCCCCAGTCTGGACTTCCCTGTGTGCCTTCTGGAACCCTCTTCCACTTGTTCCTCATTCCAACTGTCCTTCAACAGTGTCATTCTGATTGCTGGATGACAAATGCTTTAAAGAAAAGGATTATGGATTTCTTATGCTGATACTGTCTATATCCTATAGCTCAATGTCTTGTTCTTAGTAGCTGTTAATACATGTTTATTAATACAAATCAACATGTGGTAGTGACGGCCTATGTTAACTTCTCTTCCCGGGTCCACAAGGCACGTGGTTTCAACTTCCCAGCGCCATACCTCTAGCCACTTCCCCTCCCCCACCCACCCGGAAACCAAGAGTTATTTCTCTAACTTTCCAGTGTATGGGAAGGTGGACAGCCCTGGTGAGCTTTCTCTGTTTAAAAAGACCACCAAAAAGCCTTGGAAGGAGGGGTCTATTGAGAGCCAGGCAGCCAATCCAGTATCAGAGTCAAAGATCAATCACTTCAGAGGAAGTTTGGAAAAGCTCCTCTCACTGGAGAAAAACTTGAATGGGGCAGGAGTAGCTCCCAGGGTTAAATTCCCCCTTCTCTGTTACCAGATGGATTCCCCTTTCTGGGATCCCCTCCCACAGCAGCATGGGAGTCTTCTTTCTCTCTCTTTACCTGTAAGGACTCCGTCTCTGGATCCCCTCCCATTACAGCATGGGAGCTCGCTCTCTCTCTCTCTCTCTCTCTCTCTCTCTCTCTTTCTCTCTATTTCTCTTTCCGTCTCTCTCTGCCTAACAAATTACTTTTCTGCAAAACGGTTTGGGTCCTATACTTACTTGAACAAGCTCACCACACTGCCGGGGCTCTCTCCCCATTCCTGGGTGAGCGAGGTCCAAGGACCTGGGAAAACAAGTCAGATAGGGGAACAGTGAGTGTCTTTGGAACACCCCTGTAACCTGCTCCCGCCCCCTCCCCGTTACAGTAGCAGATTCGATGAGATTCTGTGAGCAGAGAATACTTGCATGAGGGAGGGCCACGTGGTGCAATGGAAAGAGGCCCAGCTGACATCGCTCCATTCCTCCTTACACTGCCTCTGTCGGCGTGCAGCTCTGTTGCCTGGAACCCTGTGAAGAACATCAGTGGGTATTCTCGTCTTTGTATCCCCACAGCCTTGCCCAGGGTATATTGAGTGGAAGATGCTCAAATATTTCTGGTGCCAAACTGTCACTTACTGATATTTTTACCTGGGAAAATCACTCAGTCTCTGAGTCTTGATTTCTTCCTGATAAGATGAGGGTCTTTGATTGCATGACTTAACTTTACGAAATCATCGTTTTAATTTTGCAGAGTTGTTTTTCCCCTTGCGTGTAACTACTAGGTGTTTCTATAGTAATCGTTTCCTTACATTTTGCCATTAGGCAGGTTTGGTTTGGTTTTCTGTTTTGTTTTGTTTAATGAAACTCTCCAGAGTAAGCATGTTTGAAAACTCTTACATTGTTATAGTATCAAGGAAAATAGGAACAGTTACAAGGCAGAAGTACCCTTCGGTGTTAACAGTGGGACTTTCCTCACTTACACCTGTGCCCCACAGGGCTTCATGTTCTCACTCTGTGTCTGTGGTATAAAACAGTGCTGCGAGGGACTGACCAGGACAAAGAGAAGTGCCCGAGACCCAGCTTTGTGATCAGAAACTCAGCAACCAAGTCCCTCTCCAACACATTAGCACCATTATGCATTCGTAAAATAAAAACCAGTAATTCCTGGGAGAAGTATCTTTGACCTGTCAGACAGAACATCCTTTGAGGATGATTAGGTGGAGAATGCGTTGTCCAGGTGCTGGTTTCTGGGCGCTGCTTTTAAAAAAATTGTAAAAGGCAAATCACTAGGCTACGGCTGCTATTGTAGTCTAATCACTAGTTTTCTACAGTAAATGATGAGCCAGTGTCTGCGTAAGTGGCAGTGGCAGTGGTCTTCTTCCTTCCTTTGCACTTCCACAGAGCTCATCATTTGTCAGCCTCTGGCAGTGCGGCAGCCCTGCAGAGCCTAATTCTCCCAATTCTGACTGTGGTCAGAATTCAGGTGGTCTTGTGCAGTAACAGGCCTGCCTTAATGCACTTTGCCATGAAAGTCAGCAATTTGAAGGTTTTCAGGTAGCTCAGAAATAAGATTCATGCTCTCAGTCATACAAAAGGAAATATCAGTCTGTGTTAAAGACTCTCAAGAGTGGACGAAGAGATTTTCCATGAGCCTAGGAAATCTGACTTGAGATTTCTTCTACTTGTTGCTGAAATGCTCAGGATGTGGTACCGCTTCCAGAACCAGAACAAAGGGGAGAATGGAGGCATAGAGACTGTTTTCCATAGATTTTTTTAATACTTTCCACTGGCTCTACCATCTTACGGGTAATGTCAGTTATATTGGAAGCCTGCTCCTTATTTCAGCGAAATGGCACAGAGAATAAAACATTTAAAAATTAAAAATCGTCTGTCTCTCCATGAGTGATATTTAATCCTCATCCATTCTATGTAGAAAGGAACACTTTTTAATGAGGCTCTTCTTAATTTTTTTAAAAGATATATATCATATAATGTATAGGTATTAGACATCATATACATTACATGATGTATAATGTTATATGAGTATAATATATCTTTGGGGGCTTCTGAAAAGGAATTTTATAAAATCAGCATTTTATAAAAATTTGCACAATTTTAGGTCACAATTTAATAATATGTCACAAAAATTATGGCAAAGGATTGATTACAAATTTACTTGTAATATTTTAGAAGTCATGGTTATAAGATTACAATCTTCCCTCTACAACAACAAAACATCCCTTCTTCCAAAATTGCATCCTTTGTTAATGATACAATTATTTCCCACTGATCTAAGCTCAGAATTCTTGTGACCTTTATTCCACATCACCTCTTATGCCTAGCCTGCTGTGTTGAATGCATCATCAAATATTCTCTGCTTTCTTTCATTGCTTTTACCATCTCCATTCTTAATCTTTTTTAAAAAAAATTGAACCCAATATTTACCTATCCTTATTTCCTAATATAAACTCCAACCCAATTCATGTAGAGCAAAGTCAGTACTGGAAGGAACCACCAAGGGCATCTGGTCCCCACTCCCTTCTCCGGCTTTCGCACGAGCTCCTGGGGATGGCTGGGCTGCTTCTCTGAGTACTACACTTTGAGTAGCAGCCAAGGCTTAAAACTCAACACTCTGTGCCTTTAGCACCAGTTTTCCTGGCTTCTAATGTAATAAATGTATTTTTCTGCTTCATCCTGAAACTCAGGTTCTTAAACATACTGAGGTTTGGTTCCGGCTATCCTATTCCTTGTATCTGAAAGTTAAATGTCATTCATTAATAGTATTCAGTCCTTTTTCAGGGATGACATCCCAAATCACATCTGTAGAATTTGTCTTAAAAGAGTAATGCCCTTGAATCCCCATTACAATGTCTAGGGTTGTGACACCAGCTGCACCTGCCCCCAGGCTGAAAGAATGCTGTGTCACCACATCTCCCAACCAGATTCACTGCTGGATCCACCATCTTCCCGTCATACACCTGCCTTGATGCCCCCAACTCTAGATGCTCCTGGAAGTTTCAAGTGCCACTCTTTACAAGTTATTACAGAGCCCTTTTCCTCACAAATGTTCCCTAGGGAACAGGTTCTAAAAAGGTAAAGCATCTCAGTCATGTTCTAGAATTATGAAATTCCTCTTCCAAAAGAAGTGTCACTTTGCCTAAATTAGACGTCAAATTAATTATTCTAAACAGACTTAAATAGAAAGCACTTTCTCCAAAGGGAAGACCTTCAGAAAGATGCTATGATCTATACTGGTGCACCCCATTTATGACCAGAAGAGTGGGGTTTGAGTTTTATTATTTTTAATTCAATTTGATTTATTTTCTATAAGATACAAAATCTATATTGATGAATCTCTAAACAATTTATCTACCTCCAACCTCTCTCCTGAGCCCAATTCCTGTGATGTCAAAATATATTCACAAAGGCATCCAGACGACATCTTGGGATGCTAGTTGTCTTCTCCAGATATCGTAGGTGTCTTCCTTTGGTTCATAACCATGGCATTCTTTTAGTTACTTGGGGTAAGAAATCATCACCTTTATTTCTCTCTCAGTCTTGTCACCTATATTAAATCAGTTACCAAGATTTATTGCTTCTCCTTTAATTCATCTTAGGTTTACCTCTTCTTTCCATTTTATTCTATTATTCCTCAATTTAGGCAATTATTATCTCTGATCTACACTTTCATAGTTATCTTCCATTGGTTCCTGGACTTTTATTCTTAGATTGCTTTCTTTTCTGCATTTCTTCCGGGTTCATTTTCTATCTCAAAGATGATTTACAAAATAAGATCGCCTCTGGAAAAAAAAGCACGTACTTCTCAGATGGCTGTTAACTGTCCCCCAAATCCGTCCTCTGTTCATCGTCTTAATCTACTCTTTAGTGAGCTTATTGTTGTAGTCTCTAATGCATTTTCTCAAACATCATTTCCTTTAATAATTGCATCAGCTGTGTGAGTTAGTCTAGCTTCTGTGATCTTTTCATTATTCTATTTTACAAATGAGAAAACAAATACAAAATTGTCCGACAATTGGTATTAGTCATTCAAAGTCACACTGGATAAAGAAAGAAAAGCAAATCCAAAGCTCATACCCTCACTGTTTTTCTATCTCCCCACGAATGTTTGTTGAAATGTCCATTCTGAAAATGGCTTGCTCTCTCTCTAGGCAGATCTAGCTTCCCCTACCCTGGGTTCCCAAAGAACTTTCCACATACACCTTCTAGGACACTAATCACATGCAAAGTGAGTATGTATGTTCATGTTGGTCGACAGTGAGAAGGGGGAAGGAGCTGTGCTTCTGTTTGTGCCTGGCGTTTGTCATGTGGCAGGATCTGACACATGGTGACAGGAAGCACTGCATAATGAATAACTGCATCTCTTTATTATGTAGTTTGAGACATGCACTGACCCCTTGTTCAGTAGGACATTCTTATGCCCCTAAAATAAATCACAATCATATTTTGATTTTGATAGCAAAGGCTATTTACTCGTTCTACAGCATATGTGAACATGAATCTTGATAAACTTGAGACCAGAATTTATTTTGAAAAATCAACTGATCACTTTGGTTGTAAAATAGAAAATAAATTTTATGAGAACCTAAATTCTTACCATGAGTCATAGTGAATTAGGGCATAAAGTCATGTCTGGTTTGAAAAGATCATTCTTGTTCTTCTGCAAATGCCTTTATTAAGAATGTAGCTATTATAGAGCATGAGCTTTTTATAGATTTAACCAAAATTGAACCAATAAACTTACCCAACCTCTGATGGTTCTGTAAAATGACTAATATTGAACTTTTTAATATTTTATAAGTGACTAAACAATATATTGACTATGTTTGCTGGTGGAAGACATATTTAACTGGGAATTACAATAAGGAATCTACAGCGTTGCTTTTTAATACCGTTTAATAGGTTTAGTCTAGAAAATTTCAAGAAAACGAATGATGTTAAGGAAAAAAAGTCTTATGTTATAAACTGTATCCAGTGAAAGAGTTCAGAACTAGTAACAAGATGATCAGTTGGACAAATTATCTGCTTAGAAAATTATTAATGCTGAGTCATTGCAGTTCACTGAGTTGAGCAAAATATGGGTGAGAATATAATTGATTGAAACAGTGGTTCCTGATCATCACCAGGCACTATCTGTTGGTTATTTAGAATAGCCTCAGTTAGTAGGAGGAATCCTAAAGTCTCATAGGCATTTATGAAGGGTAAACATCATAACACTTGCTCTGTACAACCCTAAATAAACATCTTTTCCATTACCTGTCTGTGCATAGTCAGATCGTCTGAGTTAGAAGGTGGCTTTGCTCTACAATGATACGAAGAAGATGGAAAATGATGGTGTCTTTTAATTATAACCGTTAGGTTTTCACATTTTCAGAGCCAAAAACCAACACCTAATGTATGTACTTAGGCTTATTGAATAATTATTCTGGGAAAATGCCACGTTTTAAGAGATGACACACAAGGCAAATAACTGCCTCGTTGGCTGCCCAGCTCTCAAATTCAGAAACCTGATTGCAATCTCAAAGCATCAGATTTGTGGATCCCTGGCACGGATGCCTTCCTTTTTCTTTTCCATATTTGTCTTTTTTTAAAAATTATTTTTCAAATTCACATAACCATTGCTGATAATAACTGAAAAGTATTTCTATAATTATTATGGCAATACATATTCTAGACTGAATAGTCCAATTACATTTGAGAAAGAAAAACAACCCCAGAGATCAGGGTATGATATTTGATATTAAACATATTTTTTTCTGTTCTTTCTCCAAACTTTCTTTTTCATCATTCCCTTTATGTTAGTTTGTTCTCTGTCATAAAATCAGCCCATATCTACCCATATTGTCTTAAATAATTTTCTTATCATCTGCTTATAACTGAAGTTCTTCAGTGCTTTTAATGAAGTTCTTTACTGGGAGCCAGTTCTAACCCAGAAAACCAAACTAGACCTAGAAATAGAAGTCAACAATATGTGGTTTTTACATTTGGAGAGTTCACAGCCCAATGAAGGAAACAGAAAAAGCAAACAAAAACCCCCAAAACTACAGTGAAGAAAGTGTCAACAGAGGTTTTAAATGAATAATAAAAAACACTGATGAAAGGGGAATGATCCCAGCCTTCGGAAAGAGGAGATTTAAAACCAGCTTTATAGGGGACAGCAGGCATCAGAGGACTGAAAGTTTAACTTCCCATATCTACCCTAAAGTGCAATATTTTATGAACCAAGATATCTCCAGCTGCCATTGAGAATATTGGCTTTCATGAAATCCTTTCTTAAATGTATTGTCTGAATAAACATCATTGAGGCACAGACTTAATTGCCAAGTAATAATTCTAATGTTTGGTTGTAGAAGAAATTGGAGTTTCAATGTCATGTAGATATTTATAACAAACAATGGTGCTTGATGTAACAGACTCCAAATTATCCTCAATTGTCCTATTGTGTGAATTATTTATGAACTTTTACACATCTGTAAACTCTTAGAATAAACCACTTTAACCATTCCATACATAGCCAGAAAAAAAATTATCAAACATCTTTTCACATGACTTACGTATAACTCATTGATTTACTTCAACAAAACATTTTGCATATAAAAATTGCAACATTTTAGTTGTCCTAATGCTTAACAATTAGTTATTTCCATTATGTATATTTATTGGTGCCTGCAAGTGGATTCAAATCCTTTGGAAATCACTCAGCAGAAACTGAGTCATAGGCAATATATTATTTTTTCTGTTTCTTAAAATTTTGTTTAATGAAAATAAATAATCACTGGATTCTTGTAACAATACTGGAAAAATAGAATAGGACAAGGTTAGAAGGGACTTAACATTTGTTTAGCAACCACCATGAGCAAATGTCTTTAGTGGGTTTATCACATTTCATCACCATAAGATGTTAGCAAATCAGTATGTCATTATCCTTTAGATGATCTCCCATTGGTGTTAGTCACATTTTATCAAAGTAAAATGAGATTCATTTTCCCAAGATCCACATATTTATGGTAGGCCCCACCACCTTGTGCACATGTGGCCAGTATATAGCCCTTCCAAAAGCTGAACCTTATTCTGAATTTTAACCACAAGATAAATGACACTGTTTGTACTACCCCTTTATTTATGCTGTTAAGGATTTAACGCCATCACCTATGCCTCTGCATGGATATAAAAAGTGGCTACACCATGCTGAACACATTAAAAACCTTGTCCCAGACTTGACCACTACCTTCCTAAGAATGAGTGCATCTGTGGTAGCCAGAATAAAGGCCCCCAAAGATCAACATGGCCAGTTTCTGGAATCTAAAAATATGTTACATTACCTGGCAAAAAAGACATTGGAGATGTAAGTAAGGTTACAGTTTTTAGAATTGGGAGATTATCTTAGACTATCTGAGTAGGTCTAATATAAATACATACACTCTTAAAAGTGGAGCACTTTCTCTGGATGGAGTCAGAAAGATACAGCAAAAAGGGAAGTCAGAGTGATTCTATGAGTGAGACCGTTTCAATGCTCCATTGCTGGCTCTGAGGTCTAGATGCCCACATACGAAAACCAGAAAGAGGTCTCTGGAGCTTAGGGTGTCCCCCAGCTGGCTGTCAGGGAACAATTGAGAACCTCTGTACTGAAATCAAAAGAAAGTGGATCTGCCAACAATGTGAATGATCTTGTGAGCATATTCTTGCCAGAACTCTGGATTAGAGCTTAACCAATGGACACCTTGATTCCAGCCTAATGAAACCAGAAGCAAAGTAATGAGATGATCCAGGTTTCAACCTACAAAACCATGAAATAAGAAATACATGTTAAAAAAAAAAAAAAAAAAAAAAAACTAAGATCATGATAATGTGTTTTGGCAGCAAAGGAAATGCATAGAGCACCTGCCACCTGGTTAGTAGCCCTAGCCATGGTCAGCCTGGTAGATCTTTTCTTCCCTCCTCCCTGTCCCAGTGTTCATTTCATTACTTCAGAGCTGCATCTGCCACAGCTAGAACATTAAATATTTTAATCACAAAATTCAACTCACCAAGGATTCCCCAGAGGCCACCATTCCTCTCTCCTTGTTTTTCATAAAGCATCTCCATCACAAAATACTACTCTTCAGTCAAACTCACCATGGCTAGTTTTAAAGACTGTATAAAATTAATTCATGAACTGGTATTTCATATATACTCAGTTATAACCAATAATCAACAAACAAATCTAGTAGTTTCTTTTTTTAATAACAATTTCTATTTTACTATAAATTAGTACCTTCTTATTTTTAAATGTCTGTCATATAACAAGCACTTGGCATAATTTATTAGGAGTGGTCTTAATAACGGCCATAGCAACAGAGTGACTGGAACCTTGAAGTTTTAATCTGTGTGACCGTTCTGCTTTCTGGACATGCACACAGCAGCAATGGATGAGGAAGTCGCATTCCAAAAAACCAGAGTGAGTCTGATTTTAGCAAATATTTTGCTTTTTTTTTTTCTTGCCTCCAAAGAGCTGTTAAGAAATATGTTTCTTGATTTTGCTGCAGCTTATCCTTCTGTAATAGTTTTCTATTGCTATAGAGCAAATTACCACAAACTTAGCAGCTTTCCACAACACGTATTTATGATTTCATGGTTTTTCTGGGTTAGGAGTCCTGGCGTGGCTTTGCTGGATTCTCTGCTTTAGGATCTTACCAGGGTGCAATCCAGGTATTGGCTGGGGCCGAGTTCTCATTAGAGTCTTGACTGGAAAAGATTCAATTAACTTTCATGCAGTTTAGAGTCTGAGGCTCTGTTTTTCTTGCTGGCTGTCAGCCAGAGAACATACTCAGCTGGAGAGGCTGCCATGCAATCCTCTCATGGCCTCTCCTAAAGACTCTCTCACAATGTGACTCACTTCTTCAAGACCAGGAGCATAATCTCTCTTGCTTCAAATCTCTTATTATGGATTTATCTGCTTTGATCAGGTCTACCCAGGATCATCGTCTTTGATAAACTCAAAGTCGACTGATTAAGAACCTTAATTGCTTTTTCAAAATCCCTTCACTTAACCAGGAAAGTGAAAGCCCCACTATATTCACAAGCTCCACCTGCCCTACCAGAGGGCAGGGTCTGTGGGCCATCTTAAAATTTTCCCTACCATACCTTCCTCAAACTGAGCTGAGGAGAAGTGCTGGAAAGAAACAATGAATCCTGAAAAATAAGAACTCTTACAGAATAAAATAACCAAAGGTTAAAGACAAAAACAGTCTGCTATTAGCAGATTTACTGGACACAGCTCAGTTGTGTAACTTAGAAACAGATCTCTTGTTATTAAAGAGGGGAAAATAGGAAACTCAGGGAAGAGAAGAGTGTATTTCAGCTGTGCATTAAGCACCTGGTAATTTCCTGTAGTGGTTATGAACTCAAGCTCTGGACTCAGACATATTGCACTGGAATGCCAGTACCACTACAGAACATGATATCTTGATCAACAGTTTGAATTATTGAGCATTTCCTGGGTCATAGGTACTAAGCTAAGCTCTTTCTCTAAGTGAATTAAATTAATTAAATTAATAGTCATAGCAGTTCTATGTTATAATGTTTTACACCTGGATTATGGATATATACATAAAGCACAGTTCTATGTGATAATTATTTTACAACTGGAATACGGGCTAATCCATATTCCAGATGTAGGCACTGAGGCTTGGGGGGATCACGTAGCTTGACAAAGCACATTAAACAGTGGAGGCAGAATTTGAACCCTGCCCATGTGACTTCCAGGCTTTCTCACTTTATCACTACCTGTAATGGTCTCTAAGCTTCAGCTGCCTTAACAAACCTGATACAGTGGACACTCCTACTAGGGTTGTAGTAAAGACTACTTAAGCTAATGTGGGGCAATGATCCAGCATGGTGCCACATGCTGGCTTCTAGGGCAAGGGCTGGCAAGCTTATCTATAAAGAACTAGCAAGCAAACATTTCAAGCTTTGCACATCACACATTTTCTCTTTGCTACTAGTCTGCTATTTTGTTAAGGAATGAAAGTAACAATGTACAATAAGTTAACAGAAGGGTGAGATTGTATTCCAATAAAACTTTGTATACAAAAGCAGGTAGACCCCTGCTTCAGGACAACAAATTAAAAAAAAAAAAAAAAACAAGCAGATCACCTATTCATTTTTGTTTGAGAAATACACTTTTTAAAATCATGCTGTAGTATTCTTTAAATAGGCCTCTTAACATGGAACTTCATCAAAAAAAACTTGTTTAGGTAGCCAGTACTATAGATTTTTTATAATTTTTTTTTACTATGTGTAAGACCATTTCTGACAAACTAATGTAAAAGAGATTTTGTCATTCAAGGTTTTCATTTGGTTGTTCAACCACTGAGCAGAAACTGGGTCACTCTGCTTCCTGGAGGCAGTTAACTGTTGGCTTCCTTACATGTGATCTACCTTCCTGACTTGATGTGCTGTGCTTTTCTCTTCTTTAGTGTCCTATAAGAAGATATAAATGTATTATCTCATTTTCCTCTCACATGCATGTCTTCATATTTTTGCCCACTCTTCATACTTCTCTGCCTGAATCCCTGGGGATTCATTGTATCCTTAGAGATTCAACAAAGAGAGAAGCTGCATGTTAATGTGAACAGAGGAAGCTTAATATAAAGAATTTATTACATATAACAGGGGATTAAGGGATCTAGAAATCAAAGCTATAAGGAGGCACTGCTAGGCCTAGGGTAGAGAAAGAGTCCCCAAGGAAAGTACACCTCCTCCCCCAAGGCTGGGGCACAAACTTTGTTTGACTAACATGGCACGTTAGTCACTATAGTACTGTACTGGCAGAACCTGATGGAAATTTACCCTCAGGGATTTGCAGTAAATGCACCCTCTCAACTGCAGGGGAAAGCCATTCATGGGGGGGTGTTAACTAGAGTCTCAATGCTAAAAACATGCCCATGGGGAATGCCAGGATAGGCAGCTAGCAAGTGCACACCTCAGGAGCCAGGCACTAGAGGGGATGAGCACCCTGCAGGCTACTTGCAAGGAAGCACGAGAGCCAGAATACAAAACCCATGCTTCCTGCAGTGTCTCTTTAGCACTCTCTACTGACAAAGCTTAAAGTCATGAAGGCCAGCAAAGAAAAAATAAATAAATGAAGGGCCCAGATTCATTTCCACAAAGCAGACAAAAAGGATGTATATGGAGCTGATCAGCAATAAAACAATACTGAACACACTCATTTTCCATTGCATTTTTTGCTTTACACGTAGCACCTATGTTTTCTGTATCTTGTCAAATTGAAGTAAACACATTCTCAGAGTATCTTGGTGTTTATGTACCATGTTGTTTTAGCAGCCCATTGGGCAATACTGACAATTCTCTGGGAAATTTTGCTGTGAATGCTGAGGCAGTTTGTCTACAGGAACTTATGCAGCTCACTTAACGTCTGAAATGGAGCAGTTTTCTACCAGGTGTTGGCATTGACCCACCAGTCCCTCCATGTCCCAGGCAACATTTAAACCCCTACGTCTTTTTTTTTTTTTTTTTTTTTTTTTTTTTTTTTGAGACAGAGTTTCGCTCTTGTTACCCAGGCTGGAGTGCAATGGCGCGATCTCGGCTCACCGCAACCTCCGCCTCCTGGGTTCAGGCAATTCTCCTGCCTCAGCCTCCTCAGTAGCTGGGATTACAGGCACACGCCACCACGCCCAGCTAATTTTTTGTGTTTTTAGTAGAGACGGGGTTTCACCATGTTGACCAAGATGGTCTCGATCTCTTGACCTCGTGATCCACCCGCCTCGGCCTCCCAAAGTGCTGGGATTACAGGCTTGAGCCACCGCGCCCGGCAACCCCTACGTCTTAAGCAAGGCATTGACAGTCCTCCTTCTGATGAATCAGAGAATTGTGTCACAGCATATTAGGGAGCATGCACATCTCTCTACCCTAACTGTGATGTGGCACATGTCACCAATCGACTTCTGATGGGCTCAACCCACCAGAGTGTTACACTGCCAAAACATGTCTGAATTCTAACAGGTCCAAACATAAAAGCCCAGCTATTATTAAGTATATTATGATATACCTGTTAAATAGATCAATAAGCAACCATGAGAAAACATTTATGAACATATCATAGCATGTAAAATGCCCACAATATAAATTGAAGTTCAAAAATCAGAATGTAGGCCAGGCATAGTGGTTCATGCCTGTAATTCCAGCACTTTGGGAGGCCAAGGTGGGTGGATCACTTGAGGCCAAGGGTTCAAGACAGCCTGGCCAACATGGTGAAACCCCATCTCCACTAAAAATACAAAAATCTGCCAGGCGTAGTGGCATGAGCCTGTAGTCCCAGCTACTCTGGAGGCTGAGGCAGGAGAATCAGTTGAACCTGGGAGGTGGAGGTTGCAGTGAGCTGAGATTGCACCACTGCACTCCAGCCTGGATGACAAAGTGAGATTCTGTCTCAAATAAATAAATAAATAAATAAAATAAAAATGTATCTTATAAACATCAATATAACCAACCTAATGCGTTAATAGCAACTATTTCTATAGTAAGGTTGTTGAATTTTCTTCTTTATATTTATATGTATTTTGATAAATTTTCTTTAATGGACATTATGTTTTAAAAGAAAAAAATAAGACTCATTTAAAACATGTGATATTAAAAACATCTCTGTGTTTTTCCCTTCCTTTCCTAAAAGATTACAGCTCCATGAAGAAAGTATTCCTAGAATTGTAGTACATACAAGTAGCTCAATAAATCCTTATTATATTTAAAATTGTTTGACCACATAAAATGAATAGAAGAAAGTATTGTTATTTTTATCAATGATGAAAACAAAAACCATTTTTTCATTGCTCCTATTCTCTACTCAGCTCATGGACAACTCACTAGAAATTCTATTTCAAAGGTCTACGGTTTTAATTTCAGTGCTAAAGAGAGAATACATTGTTTTATTTGGTGCTAGAGGATTTGCAATTTTTTTCTATCATTGCTCCAAGAGTTAAAAAAAAAAAAAATGTTCTGTTGTATTTTTAGTTAATGTGAAAGCTACACTGCCACACATCAGTTTGGAAGATCTATAAATGCTATCAGGTGACCTTCAGGGAAGAAGAGTTCAAAGCTTCTCTCAAAATCTATACTTGGTAATAAATGCTTTAGCTCACATTCTTTTGACCAGTCATAATTGGAAGACATGGGGGGAAGTTATAGGCTTGCAGGGTTCATCCTTCTACTCCTTAAAGCCCTTCTCACTAGGATCAATGAAGGATAAACCTACATTGTCTTAAAAATGAAAGATGACATGTAACAGCTATAGACAGGATTTTCTTTGTACTCGTCAACTATTTATGCTACATGGCATAATTAATTAATTAAACATTTCTGAAATAAACATTTTTGGCATGCACATCAGGTGAAGTGAAATGTTTGAATAGCTGGAATCGATAAATCATCCTCTGTAATAAAAGCTGTTGGCCTTGTTTTTACCTACTCTTTTAAGGGATTAACAAGAAACTGGCAAGAAATGCAAAACTGTTGATACGGGCTTCCAGCTGGGATTGATTATAGGCTGCAGTCTAATGATATAATGTTTTGCGCGAGTACAACTTAGCTAGTGACAGCTCACCTACTGCCTCCTGGGACTTGCCAGGGAAATGCTCTTTAATGTCATTTTGGTTTTCATCTTTGAACACATACGTTCTCAAATGACCTTGTCTCACAAAATGTTCTTTTCAACATGGTTCACTGTATATTGGTGTTGAGTTGAAAAATGCTACTTAAATCTGGTTATAAGCTTTCCTCATTCACTTGTTCACAACATTATTGAACACTTGTTTGTGCCAAGAATATGCTGAACTATAGAGATAACAAGAAGAAAAATATTCTCCCTCTGCCTTCAAGGAGCTTGTAAGGGGTCACATATAACGATTACCACGTAAAATAATGTTAAAATCATGTTAAATCAGACTGATTGGTTTAGACATCCAAGGCAGAGATTAAAAGGAGTCAAAACTGCTCACCAACTGAAACAAGACATGATACATTGACAAAGAGTTTTAAAGGTGGCCATTAAAAATGATTTCTTTCATTAAATATAACACTAAATCTGACAAGGGTAATATTGCAAGGCAATTTTTTAAATGTAATTTTTAGACTGAAATGACTTTTAATTGACAATAAGAGTCAGAAGAAAATCTATTTCCCAGAGATTGCACCTAAAGATTTAGGAGGAAAAATGACAGAGTAGTTTGTAAGGAGAAGATTTGGAAAAAGTAAAATGCATTTCTGCATCTTGGGGAAATCCAATTAATATTCGCTAATGGTTCTTCCACCAGTTTCCTGAGCGTGTCTAATTTGTTTCTCATAACCAACCTCTCCTGATCACAATATGCTCCAGAAAGAGACTATAGAAAGAGCCTGGACATGCACTCTAATCACAAGGGCCTCTCCCAAGAACACCCCTAGAAGTTCTGATGCTTCACAGAGCAGAAGACCCGCACATATCCCTTCATCATGGGAAGCCACCAGAAAAGCCACGGGACATTACTAGTTGGCCCTAGAGTTCTATGCCTCTCTTCTATAGTAAGAGAGTGGTGGCCAGGTCTAGGCCACAGGCTGAAGGCTATGTATTTTTTGACCTCTCTTGGATCTTAGAGTGGCTGGCAATTAACTGGCACCCAAAATTGCAAATTAAATTATGCGTGCTTGCTTGAAAGGAAATCCTCCCTTTCCGTTTCACTCTTCTTCCACGGTGTTCCATGTGGATGGATCCATGGCCAGACTTCAACCACATGAATGGCAACAATATCACAGAGGAATACAGGAGCAAAAAGATGGAAGGAATCGAGATCCTTGAATGATCTCATGTTTTTGAGCCACACTGACAACCTGAGCTCTCTGCCTACCTCTGATCTCTTACATAAATAAACATCTATCTTATTTAAGCCACTAATGTTTGTGTCGCTTTGTTAAAGAAACATGGCCTGTACCATAAAGTTCTATAACACTTAATGTTAGTACTTACGTGAAATACTTAAGTATTAACATTGATGAATGCCTAATCAGACCAAATAAATGGTAACGTATCCAGGATTCAGAAGTCAGAGCTGATTTAGCTGAAAGATAACTCATGCATGCAATGAACAAGAAACACAACTACAAAGGTGAAAACTATGTCTTGTATGGTAAAGTGCACTTTACTGGGTATTCACTTCTCACTGGGAGACCAATTACTTGAGATTTATTTGAGTGAGAAAGTAAAATCCACAGAACTGAATGTATCATCTGAGATACTTTTATTGATTTTAGATCATCCAGCAGTAGAGGTTGACTCATCTTAGTTGCTGGATATATTCTTGGAGAGGTTCTCATCAAAAACATTGATCCTAAAATACTTATTTCTCAACCTCTTATGTGGTAGAGATTTGGACAATGGCCAGTTCAGTAGATTTTGGGTCCAAAGGGAGTTGTTAAGGAACAAAATTACTTAGAGTCAAAATGATAAATCAACCTGAGAGTAGTAATATAATTCTCTCTGTCTCTGTCTCTCTCTGTCTCTGTCTCTGTTTCTCTCTGTGTGTGTGTACGTGTGTGTGTGTGTGTGCGATTAAAATTTTTCAAGATTTTTCAACAATTGGATGAGTTTAAGAGAAATAATAAAAATTTTCAGGACCAAGAATAAAGGAAGAACTTAAATCTAGTGAATATAACTCTGATAGTCTGCATACTTTGTTTTAAAAACCACAGAGGGAGTAATGCCTTGGGCCAGGGTTGTAATAAGATTTGAAAGGGGCATCTTCTGATCAGGCTGAATAATAATTTACATTCTTTAAAGTAGGGAAAGCTAAAAATCTAACTTACAGAGATAGCTAGTTAGAAGTTTGTCTGCCTCAGCCTTGGAGAGCAAGAAAGCATCTTGCTAATAATTCATGTCCGCTGGCCAAATAGCATAGGATTTGAATTTTGAATTCATACTATTTATATGTTTTGTAAAACAGCAAGCTGAGACTCTTAATTCAAAAATACCAAGATAACAGAATGCCCTCAGGAGCTAGACATTATCAAGTGCGATTCCTCCCTTTAAAAAATGCACCCTTAGCAGAGAAAACTGGAACCAGACTTCCAAAACTTCAGAAATAATTGAACTCACAAGCAAAGAAAAACAGACTTCAAAAGTAAGAACCACGCAGTTTTGAAAAAGAATCAAATAAACTGCATAGAAATGAGTAACTGAAATGTAGACGGAAAGAAAGGGTTAGTTCATTGGACACAGGAGAGATGATTAATGAACATGAAGATAGAATGTAGGAATTGTATGGAATTTAGTGCAGTGTGACAAAACGCAGAATACAGTGAGAAAAGAATTGGCAATAAAGTGGCATATCACAACATCTGCAAGAAGCTAATAGAGAGTAGAGAAGGCAATGCTGAAATTGACAAAGACTGAACATTCCTAGATTTCAAAACTGCTAAAGGAATAGATTTCAATGTTTTCACCACAAGATAAGCTAGTGAGGTGATAGCTGTGTTAATTAGCTTGGTTGAATATTTCTACAATGTGTACATTGACCAAAACATCACATTGTACCCCAAAAATAAAAATAAAAAAAAATAAATAAAATTTAAAAAATTTTAAAAAATAAATAAAAGAATAAAACAACAACAAAATGCCATTAATTATCCAATGGCAGAAGTCCATCATGTACTAGCAGGCGTCCCCAAACTTTTTACACAGGGGGCCAGTTCACTGTCCATCAGACCGTTGGAGGGCCATCACATACTGTGCTCCTCTCACTGACCACCAACGAAAGAGGTGCCCCTTCCTGAAGTGCGGGGGGTGGGGGAGCAGATAGGCCTCAGGGGGCTGCATGCGGCCCGCGGGCCGTAGTTTGGGGACGCCTGTACTAAGGAGATTAAAGAAAAAATAAACTATTAAAAATGTATCTTAGTCAAACTGTGAAAGACTAGTGGCAAAGAGATTATCTGATTATTTATTATTTAGAACATAGTCAAATAAAAAAAAATCAACCAATGGGAATAACAATTAGACCAATAGTTGTCTTACACTGACAGATAAACGTTAGAGAATAATATCTTTAAAGTAAACTAAAATAAAAATATCTTATTATTGAAATAATATACACAAAAAACTAAGGAGTACAGTAGCATGTAAAAATATGAGGAGATATAGTTGAACCTGAAACAATATGGATTTGAGCTACAGGAGTCCGCCTAAGCGTACATTTTCTTCTGACTCTGCCATCCCTGACACAGCAAGACCAGCACTTCCTCTTCCTCCTCCTCCTCCTCAGCCTACTCAACATGAAGATGAAAATGAAGATCTTTTTGATGATCCGCTTTTGTTTAATGAGTAGTAAGTATATTTTCTCTTCCTGAAGATTTTCTTAATAACATTTTCTTTCCTTTAGCTTACTTTATTGTAAGAATACTTTATGTAATTCACAGAATATGCAAAATCTCTGAGAATTGATGGTTTATATTATCAATAAGGCTTCTGATTAGTAGCAGGCTATTAGTAGTTAAGTTTTTGGAGAGTCAAAAGTTACATGGTGATTTTTGACTATGTGGAAGATCAGTACCTCAACCTCTGTGTTATTCTAGGATGAACTGTGTTTCATATAAAAGAAAGTTTCAAAACATTCAAAAATTGAATAAGATTTTTAGATTAAAATAACTGATAACGTTTACTATTTTATTAAAGAAATTCTAAAGAAGGCATTTCACTAAGAAATTAAATTATCGTTTGTAAAAGTTTTAAAATCAAGAATAAAAGGCAAAAAAAGAAGCAAAACTAATTCTATAAAATAATAAAAGCCCGTTTAATTATAAATGAAGTATAAAGACATTTAAAGCTATAATTATGCACAAAAACAGTGTTGAGACCTGAGATAGGAGCAAGGTAAATGAAATTCAGGCCTTGTAAGTTATAGAGATTTACATTTTCCTGGAAAAAGGTAACAACTCTGATTGAGTTTAATTTGATAATTAAGTGTATAGAAGTATAAGAGAAAAATAAAAAGAGTTAAAAAGGCACAAAAAATACAAAGGGAGAGAAGAAAAAGGGAGTACAAAAAATTGAAAAATTAAGAGCAAGAAAATGGTAGAAATAAACACAATATGTCAGTGATTGCCATCTATATAAAGGGACTAAATATTCTAACGTAGACATAGTTTAGCTGATTCTATGACACATAAGCAAAATTCAACCAGTGCTATTTACAAAGACAAAAGTGTATGGGATCATCAGATCCTAGGAAAGCTGAAAAAAAAAAAAGCATGGAAAAATGAGAACACTATTTTCAAACGATGTACTCATCTACTTTGGCCTTCATTAGAGTTGGGATTCAGCACTAAGGTCAAGACTTCATTTATGCAAATTCTCCCTTATCAAAGAACTTAAAAAATGAACGTTGCCAGTCAGACATTGTCACTGCATCTAAACAACCTTCTTCTCATTCAGTATTTCTTGGTCGATGCCAAGCATATCAATTTCCAAGTCAGAGTAGCCCAAGGCTGTAAGAACTGTAAATAATGACTTTTAACCAAGTGTGAGTCAAGAGCATTTCCATGGGAAATAAGGTATCTGAAGTTTGTGGAGCACCTTACTATTATGATTTCTCATATGCATAGTCTCATCTGGTATCAACTTCAGCCTCGCTTGGTGTTACTGACATCTTTTTATAGACTGAAGTCCTAAGAAATAAATTTTTACATAAAATATTCTGCATCACGTGGTAAATAAGAACAAATGGATCCACTACTAAAAGTCTCTGTATCTAAATGTGATGTTTTTAAACACACATCAGCCATATATTCTGCAACTCTCAAAGCCAGCAGCTGGAGAAGACCAACCAGCAACACGGACCATCACCCTAACAGACTTGGAAGTAATTGTTTGTGATTTGTATTGATGAGGTAAAGTTCCATTTATTTCCATATATTACCTACTACCTCACAAAACTCTACAACACTTCCAGTGCTAACCATTTACAAAATCACCCTCAACTAAAAAGAAAGAAAAAATAATCCCAGTAGACACCAGTCACTATGTGAAGGTATTAATTCCATAGGTGTTTGAATTCCCAGAACCTGCCTCTGCACTTAAAAGTCCAGTATTTACGTTTATAAAATTAAAACAAACCAAAGTTAATTCTTTTTGAATTTCACCATTCTGGAATTAAATGAAGATTATGGTATATGGCACAAACAGAGGGGAATTCCAGTCCTGTAAACTCCACGGTGGAGGAAGAACAGCAGCAAGAGGGGTGCCAACAGAACCTTCATGTACAACTTGCTATGAAAATCACATCGGCCTAGAGACAGGAAGTCCAGTCTATAGTCAGTGCTCAGCAAATATCAGCAATCGCTATTAATATTAATTTAAATGATACACGGCATGTTTTCTTTTTTGTTAATAATGACGCTTCTTATAATCCCAGTACTTTGGGAGGCCCAGGTGGGCGGATCATGAGGTCAGGAGTTCAAGACCAGCCTGACCAACATGGTGAAACCCCATCTGTATTAAAAACACAGAAATTAGTTGGGTGTGTTGGTGTGTGCCTGTAATCTCAAGTACTCAGGAAGCTGAGGCAGGAGAATTGCTTGAATCCTGGAGGCGGAGGTTGCAGTGAGCCAAGATCACACCATTACACTCCAGCCTGGATGACAGGGAGAGACTCGGTCTCAAAAAAAAAAGAAAAGAAAAGAAACGAAAAGAAAAATGATGCTTCCATTGTCTTCTGGCAGTATCTTAAATATTCTACTCTTGTATAGAGATCACTCTTACTCTTATTCTCTTAAAAACTCAGGCTATATTTTTGCATTAAGGTACAAAATGACTGTTTGACAATCTCACAGATTTTGAGAGTGGGCTGCACTGGAATAAAGTCATATAATAACAATTATTTGTTTTATATTTACAAAGGTACTGTTCTCTACCAATGTTGGAATTATTCTATATTAATAAGAATGAATCAATATTATTTTCCAGGTTCAATTTTTAAACTTTAAAAGTAAGCAGTATAAATATAGAAAATTAAGGCTAACATAATACGTACTAACATTGATACAAGTTACACTGTTCTTAAGTACTTGAGTTCCTGACTTTCTTCTTACTTCTAAACTTCTCACTGCACCTTCCTCCCTAGATCTTTCTTTCTCCCTTCCTTCCTTCCCTCTCTCCCTCCCTCCTTCCTTCTTTCTTTCTTCCTTCTTTATTTTCTCTCTCATTTTTGCCCTTCCTTCCTGTCTCCTTCCATCTCTTCCTTCCTTTCTTCTTAACTCTCTTTCTTGAATAAAAATTCCACTATTAATTGCACCTTTACAGAATGCCAGAATCTGGGGACAACTTTTTTTCTGCATTTTTTGCCAGCCTATTCTTTTTTCTTTGTTTTCCCCACCCCTTGGTGTTTTTGATAACAGCCATTCTAACCGGGTTGGTTCTAATTTATATTTCTGTGATGATTAGCGATATGGAATATTTTTCATATATTTCTTGGCCATTCGTATGCCTTCATTTCAGAAATTGCTGTTCAGATTCTTTGCCCATTTTAAAATCACATTATCTGTTGTATTGCTGTTGTTTAAATTCCTTGTATATTCTGGATACTAATCTCTAACTGAAGGTTATGGCTTCTCTCTGTTGATCTTTTCCTTTTCTGTTCAGAAGCTTTGTTATTTGATATGGTTCATTTATTTATTTTGTTTTGTTAGTCTGTTTTTGTGGTCTTAACCATAAACTCTTTGCCCAGACCAGTATCCTGAAACATTTCCCGTTTTCTTCCAATAGTTTCATAGCTTTGGGTCTTACATTTAAGTCTTTAATCCATTTTGAGTTAATTTTTGTGTATGGTGAGGGATAGGGGTCTGGTTTTATTCTTCTTTCTATAGATATCTACCTTTCCCAGCACCTTATTAAAGAGACTGCCCTTTCCCTAATGTAAGTTATTGACACCTTTTAAAAAAATAAGTTGGCTGTAAATGCGTAGATTTGTTTCTGGATTCTCTACTCTTTTCCTGGTCTATGTGTCCATTTTTATGACAGTACCATGTTTTGGGGTTACTATATCTTTATAGCATATTTTGAAGTCAGGTAGTGCAATACCTCCGGCTTTGCTTTTTACATTCAAGTTTGTTTTGGTTATTCCAGGTAGGACTCTTTAGAGGTTCTCCTGTGTGGATATTTGGCTCCAATTTCATTATACAGAAAATGTAAATGGAACGCTTGAATCCTTTGCTATGGAACTTTCAAATCTAAGCAATATTTTTCTTAGAAAATTGATTAATAGATTCATTTATTTATTCTTCCATTCATTCATCTATCCTTGCACCTAAGAATTCTTCCATCTATTAATTTCTTCAAAACATTTTTTGAAAATTATTAGACCACTATATGCCAGATGTCAAGTGCTGAAGTGAGCAATAAAAAGTTGCTGCCCTCGTAGAAATCCCTGTTATCTAAGGATAATCTTCTTTGAAACTCATGTTCTTCTTGTAAAATCAATGAAATTATTTTATAGACAAAAAACATTTAGGAAAGCATTTCCCACAATCAATTAATACTTGAAAGAAAAAGAATTATTAAATTCCACATTTACAAAGAAGGTCAATAAGCACAAAAGAAAGCTTAGAGGGGATAAGATCTCTGGAACTGATGAATTCATAGTGATGGATTTTTTCAGATACTGCTCTTGGAAGTTTGTGATGATACTACCTAGAATTTAATGGCTCATGATGCCTTATTTACTATGAAGAAATTTCTTTGGAGAATTCAGATTCATAAATATAACAAGAAACATAAAGTCAGTTAGCAATCAAACAAGTTTAGCAAGGCTAAGGGTAGCAACACATCTGCCCTGTAAACTAGTTTAATGTCTAATAGCTGCAATTGTCATGAAAAGCTTCTTGTACAGGAGTATATTCTTTGTGCTAAATATATCCATGTTAATTTGTAATGCAGCCACTTTTTCAATTGAAATGCAAAATGTTCCAAAAGAACATATGTCCAGCAACTTCTTTAGCGTTAGCTTAAGAAACAGTTTGTGTGTTTCTTTTTCTATTCTTTTCTTTTCTTTTCCCTCTCTTCTCTTCTGCTGTTTTTTTTTTTTTTTTTTTTTTTTTTTTTTTTTTTCTTTAATCAAGACAGCAAATGCCTGCTGTGTGCCTGGGAGACAGCCATATTTTTGCTGAGCTCCAGAACTGTGAATCCAACAGCCTACTGAACACATTATGAGGCGCAACAATTAAATACATAGTGTTTGCCACTCTCAAGGGGTAAGAAACCTTTCGAGATAATCAAAAATGGCGAGTGATGAAGAAATTCATTAATGAAACGAGTGGAGAGGAAAAGGAGAGACTAATATTAGGCTGTAGTTTTCTAGGAAGGCTTTAAAAGAACAGTATAAAAAAATTTACTTGAAAGGGGTCATGAATTTTCTGTACTTCAGTAAGCAGAGAGGTAAGGGAAAGAAAGTGTAGAGAAAGAAGTGAAGTTGGAGAGGCTGAAATGTCCAGGAGCAAAAACCAGAGATTAGGGGGGATTTTTATGGGTTGAAGTGTGACCTTCTCTCGTATATATTAAAGTTCTGGCCCTCTGTACTTCAGATTGTAATCCTTTTTAGGAACAGAGTTGCTGAAAATGTCATTAGTTAAGATGAGGTGATACTAGGGTAGGGTAGAGCCTGAATCCAGTATGATAGGTACTCTTATAAAGAAAGATTATAGACACAGACATGCACACAGGGAGAACACCAGGTGAAGACGAAAGCAGAAACTGGAGTGACATTTCTATAGGACAAGAGGCACAAAAGATGATCCACAAACCACCAGAAGCTAGGAGAGGTTCCTGGAACAGATTCTCCCTCACAGCCTGAGCAGGAGCCAATCTCGCAGACACCTTGATCTCAGACTTCTAGTCTACAGAACTGTGAGGCAATGCATTCCTGTTATTCAAGCAGCTAAGTCTGTGGTGTTTTGTCACCTCAGCTCTAGGAAACAAACACACCAGAATGAAGGGAGGCATCCTTTTACCTACAATATGTATTTCCTTTGGGGACTTGGGTTGGAAACAGCCCTCTGTGGGATCATCCATTCTAGCTGTCTCCTTTCATTGAATTTGCACTTTTGTAGAAATCAGGAGCAAGGACCCATTGAAAACAGTCTTTAAATATATACTACATGTTATTAGGACACCAATAAAGTCTAACCCAGAAGTCTCTATACCTCATTAACAGGCCCTCAAAGAGAGCACTAATTAAATCCTGGAAACTATAGGGTTCTGAGCAGTTGGAATTTGTGTTTTAAAAATAGGCAACTTTTGTTTCCTCCCAGCTCTAAAATCTATAATTCTGGTTGTGACACACTTATCACCCACCAGTTCTTATGTTCATTTGTATCTTTCTGAACTTCTTAGAAAGTGCCAAGAAAACATTTGCATTCTGGCATACATACTGAACTGGACATTGCCATGAGGAGTTTAATAAAATGAAAGAAGCACGTGGCTCCCCAACATTCATCAGATCCTGTTACCTCCTACTGTTTGAGAAGAAATTAGTGCTTTTAAAAATATTTTTAAAAGCGATCTCCAAACTTTGGTGCATGAAGTTTATGAGTTTTTTTTTTAACAAGTCATAATAAAATGATGTGGTCATAATGGGCTACGCAGTGCTGTTGTAATGGAAGTGGGGCCTCAGCAGATCTTGTGCATGGAGAACCAGTGTTCACTGACCACTAAGTCAATGTTGTGTGCCCACTTACCTGTTATAAAGGCAATCTCCATGTAGTTACTGTTCACCTCTTCTCACCTCTCCTTCCTACCTTGTCACCCTCCACAGCAGAGAAAATAGTTCACCAGCCCAAAATAAAATCTACTTTAGGAAACACAAAGAAAGTCAAATTTATCATCAAAGCTATTGGCCTTGAACTTAATTCTGCTTTGGATTATAAATGTCATTTCTGTTCTCTAATATAATTATTTCACTTCCCTTCAAAAAGCAATGCAACCTGCTGTTTTGTGGCTTTCTCTAAATATTGTCTTCTTACTGATGGATAAACTTGATGTTTATGTTTACATGCTATAATGTTCAATGAATAACCCATCCTGTTACCTCCTACTGTTTGAGAAAAAATGAGTGTTTTTAAAAATATTTTAAAATATTTTTATATTTAAAATTTTTTATTTTATATTTTATATTTAAAATATAAAATAATATTTAAATTTAAATATATTTAAAAATATTTTTATTTTATAAATATTTTATATTTAAAAATATTTTCATTAAATAAAGCAGTGACTTAGACAGCTTATGTGTCCTATCTGAGCTTCAGTTTCTTCCTGTGCAGTTGAGAATGTTAATATCCACCTAAGCAATGTTGCAATGATGTCGTGGTAGGCGTGAAAATGCTGCATTAGTGGTTCTCTGCTGTCAGTAAGTTGATTTCAGGGGAACAAGGGATTTATTGAATAGATGAGTAGTTAACAAAACACCAAAAGGCTAAAAAAAAAAACATGTTGAGAAAACAGGTAATATCAAAGGAAGAACAGAGAGTGAGAATCACAGCAAAAAAAAAAAAAAAAAAAAAAACAAAAGAAAGAAAGAAAAGAAAAAAAAGAAAAAAGAAAGAAAAAGAAAAAAAATTGCTCTGCAGAACAAGTTAGGTGAAAAGAGAGCAGCTGAGCAGCTGTCACCATAAGCAGGGGAACCTGAGGCTTTCTCGGGCAGAGCTGTGACTATAGACAGTAATGGCAATTGCTAAAATCGTTGCCTCTGTGGTTTTAGAACCTGAATGTTGCTGTTGCCACTGCTGACGTCATTGCTGAAGGAACACAATATCCCCTCCTCAGGCTTCTTTGCTTTGCTATGTCCCGATTTAAATTCCTAGGTGGTTACATCTGATCTACTACCCTTGCAAGAAAGGATTCTGGGAAAGTGAGTATTTGACTTCTCACTTTCTATAGAGGGAATCCAACTCTGCCTTCCAAACAGTTCAAGTGGAAGAGAATTTCACAACTAAGAAAACGATTAAGAAACAAATCAACAAACAACAAAACTTCACAACGTACATAAGAATCTATTACTTTCTTCAGGATCATATAGCCTAAATATATTATTTAACTGTTATTATAAAGAATAAAAAAGAATAAACTTCAGATGGAGGAGGCTAGGAACAGAGTGTTTAGAAATATAACTTTATGTTGAGATTAAGAACAGGTAAGATTTAGACAAACAGAGACAGAAGTCAAGACTTTCAAGGTGGGGCAATCTGTATGGACAATGGTTTTACATTTTTAAATATCCAAGTATATTCTTAAATGAACAAAATCATTTGTCTGAAATGAAACACTTAAGAGGTTAGTGAAACATACAGAGAGTAAATCTGGAAAAGTAATAAATGTGTAGTCTAGTTACAGGATACCATTAATTTTATATTAAGGATTAAAGGAGTTTTCAAGGACTTTGACTGGGAGATTATCTAGAGGGATAGTGATTAGACAACATGGAGCCCACCCTGAGAAAGAGCAGCACACTCTCTGATGACTTGCAGGTGACTTGTGGAAGAGGGACAGCAGACAAGGCACTTAAACATCTGAGCTTTGAAAATGACTTTGCAGTGATATAAAGAATTCACTGTCTAAGACAATTCATTACACACCCTTATGGGAATGTCAATCACTTTGAAAATAATCAGCAAAAACAGAATGCCCAAAAGCTTCCTTTGTCTGGCTTTTGCTCATCATACTGTAAACTATTAGAATATCTTTTTATTTAACTTTTATTTTAGGTTCAGGGCTACATGTGCAGGTTTTTTGTATAGGTAAATTTCATGTGGCAGGGATTTGGTATACAGATTATTTTGTTACCCAGATAATCAGCATAGTACCTGATAGGTAGTTTTTGATCCTCATCCTGTCTGTCTTGCGATCTTATCTCTTTTGAATATAGTATACAGATTACAGATTGCAGGTAGGCTGCACTTTACCTCAGCATCTCTTTTCAATTAGTCATATATATATTTAATGAGGATATAAATATATTTTAAATGGTCATTTGTTTCAATTCTGGAATTAAATCTCCATCATCTGGTGAATGGGTAAACAAATTATGATTTGCCTACAAAACAGAATACAACTTAGCAATAAAATGAAGCAAACTACAGACATATGCAGCAATATGAAGACATCTCAAAGAAAATGTTAAACAAAAGAATGCAGACACTTAAGGCAATATAATGTATGATTCTATTCAGACGGCTACTTGTCAAAGGCAAATCCTGAGGAAGTTCATTTATTACTGCTTTTGGTATTAAGATAATAAGGGCTATATCATAAATCAATATATATAAAAAATATAAATATATATTTGTATATATATACATTTATATATATGACATATGCATATAAATAAATTATATATATATGCACCAATATAAATAAATATATATGCATTTATTTATGAATAAATTTATATTTATATTTATATTTATAAATAAATGCATATATATTTATTTATTTATATTGGAAAAGTATGAGTACAATTAATGTTATTTCTTTCTTAAACATTTGCCAGTAAAGCCATTCACTTCTAGAGATTTCTTTGTAAGAAGCTTTTAAAATATAACTTCAAATTCTTAATAGACATAAGATTATTTAGGTATTTTTTTCATTGTTAGTGAGATTTGATAGTTGGTATCTTTCAAGGAATTTGTCTCTTAAATCTGTGTTATCTTAAAGTTTTGCATAAAATTCTCTTATCATTCTCTAATATCCACAGGATCTATGGTTAAGTTTATTCTTTAATTCCTGACACTGGTAAATTACATGTTCTCTTTTTACTTACTTCATCAATAGACTAAAGGTTTAACAATTTCATTAATATTTTAAGTGAGTAGCTTTTTGTTTCATTGGTTTTTGTCTATTATTTTGCTGGTTTTAGTCTTATTGATTTCTGCTCTGACCTTTATAGTATTTGTTTCCTTACTTGGTTTGAACTTAATTTGCTCTTTTTTTTTTTTTTTTTGGTAAAAAAAATGTCTAATATGGCAGATATTTAAGGATTGGCTATTTTTTCTGTTTTATGTGAATATTCAATGCTATAAATTTTCCTCAAAATGCTGAATTAGCTACATTCTAAACATGTTTTTTCTATATAATTATCAAAATTTGATAAAGTATAATATCTTGAGGATTATAACTTCATGTTTATTTCAAGTTGAGATATCAAAGTAACTATATATAGAGGTTCACATAATTGTTACGGAAGAATGTAGTCTCTAAAAATGGTTGAAACTACATTCTCCTTCTTGTGTATTCTCCTGCAAGATGACATTTATTTCATTCATTAATAGATGGAGTCAAATTACTGTCCTTATAAATGTAGATGAATTTATAATCAGAGTATCATAGAAATTACTTTTTATGACATCTCAGTTTAGCTTATAAAATGTGATGCAGCTTCTCTCTTGTTCACTGAAACACTCATATTTAATATTTGAAGACCTGACTTACCGTGTAAAACGTTTAACTTCTATGTGTTGTAAGAAAGCCAAGAATCATGATGAAGCCACATGTATGTACTTAATCATGTAGTTTGTAGCCATTTTGGTTGGCTTTTCTCACTTAATCCTGTGTATTTTCTTTCCCCTCATGTCTTCATAACTTGATAGCACATTTCTTTTTAGTGTTGACTGATATTCTGTTGTTTGGATGTATCACAATGATATACAATGGACATTTATATGTCTATTCACCTACTGAAGACTACTCTGGGGTTTTCAAGTTTTAGCAATTATAAATAAAATCGCCATAAATATTACATGCAATTTTTTGCATGGGCAAGACAGTTGAACACATTAGCCAATACCAAGAAGCATGATTGCCAGATCATATGGAAAGAGTATGGTTAGCTTTGCAAGAAATTGTTAAACTGTCTCACATATGATCACGGCCTTTTGCATTTCTAGCAACACTGAAGTAGGTTCTTGTGTGTTTGCATTCTGATTAGCGTTTGATGTTGTTGGTGTTCTGGATTTCAGCCATTTTAGTAGATCTCTCATGGTCATTTTAAATTGCATTATCCTAATGACATATGATATGAAACATCTTTTTTTAAATGTCTATTTGCCACCTGTGTATCTTCTTTGGAGAGGTGTTTCCTGGCTTGTCTATTTCTTCTCTTGACAGTGTCTTTCACTGAGGGACATTTTAAATTTTGTTTTGTTTTGTTTTGTTTTATTTTTGTTGAAATGGAGTCTCACTCTGTTGCCCAGGCTGGAGTGCAGTGGCTCACTGCAACCTCCACCTCCCAAGTTCAAGTGATTCTCCTCCTTCAGGTTCCTGAGTAGCTACAGGTGGCTTCCACCACACCTGGCTAATTTTTGTGCTTTTAGTGGAGGCAGGGTTTCACCATCTTGGCCAGGCTGGTCTCGAATACAAATTTATAAAATACTAAATGGTTGGAGAATGAATATGGGCCATCTTTCCCATTTATTGATTCAACCAGGTTTGAGCAAAGCACTGGACAATGTCAGTGGAGGGAGCGCTCACCCACCCAAGGTGACTGAGCACTGTTCAGAGAGGAAGTGATGTCTGACTGCACGTTGAAGGATAAGGTCAGCGTATGGAGATGGGGTGTTGATGTACCCAAACATGGGCATGGCCTTTCAGATCTTTTGCTTGATGAGTTCAACATTTGTTCTTGTGGTGCTGCCATTATCCCCATACAAAACGATCTTCAAAGGTCAGGTAAGCCACTCAGGATGATCCTCTCATGTTTGTGGTCACTGTTCGTGTGACTCTGCAGATTCCCATTCAAATGAGATCTCGGCCCAGGGCCCAAGACGTATGAGCAATTGAATAAATTTGTACTAAATATGTATTCGTCTGTTCTCATGTTGCTAAGAAAGACATACTTGAGACAGGGTGATTTATAAAGGAAAGAGATTTAATTGACTCACAGTTCCACTTGGCCGGGGAAACCTCACAATCATGGTGGAAGGCAAATGAAGGGCAAAGTCACATTTTACATGGTGGCAGGTAAGAGCGCTTGTGCAGAGGAACTCCCATTTATAAAATCCTTAAGATCTTGTGAGACTTATTCACTACCAAGAGAACAGCCCGGGAAAAACCACCCCCATGATTCCATTTTTGGCTCTGCCCTTGCCACATGGGCATTATTACAATTCAAGGTAAGATTTGGGTGGGGACATGCCAAACCATATTGTATTTCAAATTCATAGATGGATTGAACTTTGTTTATTCACTTTCTACTTGAGGAAATTAAGGTTGTTTCTAGTTTTTTACACATATAAATAAAGCCTATGTAAACCTTCTATACAGGTTTTGTGTAAATATAGGTTTTCACCACTTGTGTAGAATCTAAGAGTGAAATTGCTGGGTCGTATGCTGGGTCGTATGTATATTCAACTTTAGAAGAAATTGTAAACTGTTTTCCAAAGTGGGTACACCATTTCAAATTCTCACCAGCATTGCGTGGCAGTTTCAGGTGGTTTTCATCCTCGCTAACTCCTTACTGTTAGGTTTTGTTTGTTTATTCACTTTTTGTAGTTGTATTTCTTATGTATTCTAACAGGTGTATAATGCTGTGTCATTATGGTTGAATTTGCAGTTCCCTGATGACTAAAGATATTGAGCATACTTTTATTTGCTAATTTCCACCTATCTGTCTTTGGTAGTGAAGTGTCTATTCAAAGCTTTTGTCCATTTATAAATTGGATTGTTTATGTTACTTTTTTTGAGACTTGAGATATAGATTTATAGGTACCAGTGCTTCATTAGTTATGACATTTGTGAATATTTTCTCACAGTGAGGGGCTTGCTATTGTATTCTCTTAAGAGTGTCCTGTGAAGAGCAGATATTCTTAATTTTGTTTACATTGAAATAATATCTTTCTTTTCATAGATCTTGATTTTGACATTGTATCTACAATATTCATACCTAACTCAAAGTCACAGATATTTTTTCTCCTATGATTTCTTTCAGAGTTTTATAGTTTACATGTAGGTCCATTATCCATTTAATTAATTTTTATAGGGTACAAGGTATCTATTGAGATTCATTCAATTTCACATGGATCTGAAATTATTCTGGCAACATTTGCTGAAAAGACTGCTTTAATTCCATTGAATTGCCTTTGCACATTTCTCACCCAATTAACTCTGTGGCTATGTTCTGTTTCTTTGGTTTTCTATTCTGTCTCATTTATCTACATGACTATCCTTTCTCCATTGCCATATTGTCTTCACTACTGTAACTTTGTAGTTAAAGTTTAGTAGGAGTCAATATTTAGAAATACAAATGTCTTTTGTATATTGCCCTTGTATCATTTGACATTGCCAAAGTTACTAATTAGTACTAGGAGCTATTTTATACATTTTCTGACATTTGCCACATAGACAATCATGTAATATACAAATAGAGGCTTTTTTATAACTTTATCTCTAAAACGTATGCTTCTTTTTTTTTTTCACTTTTTGCACTGTATAAGTGCACTGTGTAAGACCTCTGCTGTGATATTGAATAGAAGAGTTAAGAGCAGAAAGAAATATCATTCAATACATCACCACTAATTGTAATATTAGCTGTAGCTTTTTATGGATGACATTTATCAGATTAAGGATGTGCCCTTTTATACCTAGTTTGTTGAGGCTTTTACCATGAATTGATATTGAGTTTTGCCAACATGTTTTTCTACGTCTATTGAGATGAATCTGTGCTTTACCTTATTTAGTCTTTTATATGAAGAATTATATGAATTGTTTTTTCTGCTGTTGTACCAGCCTTGCATTACTGAAGTGAATCTGCCCCATGTTTTCTCTCTAAGGTTGGATTTGAATTGCTAATATTTTGTTGAAATATTTTTGTGCCTGTGGGCTTGAGTACTATTGACCTCTAGTTAGTTTTTTCTTAATGTATTTTTCTCACTTTGATATCAAGGTTATGTTGTATAATAAGTTGTGTTGGAAAGTGTTCCTTCCTATTCTACTTTATATACAAATTTATGCATAATTCATATTTCTTCTTTAAGTGTTTGGTAGAAATTGCTGGGGGAGGCATCTCCACTTGGTTTTTTCTGTGTTGGAGAATTTTTTTCTTTTGGGTTTCAAGGGGAGGTTTTAAGTAATATACAATTCCTTTGATAGGTAATAGACTATTCAATTTTCTATTTTTTCTTGAGTGAAGTGTAGTAGCTTTTATTTTTCAAGGATGTTTTTCCATTTGACTCAAATTGAAATAGCAAGACATTATATCTGCTTATTTTAATGTCTGTTGGGATCTGTAAGTCATGTCCCCTTTAAATTCCAGATAGTTTTAAGTTGTATTTTTTTTTTCTGTTAGAAGTTTGGTTAGAAATTTATTAATTTTATTATAATTTTGAAACACCTCAAAATTTTGGTTCATTGATTTTTTTAAATTAACTTTTTTAAAATAAAATTTCACTTATGGCTGTTCCTATTATGTTATTCCTCTTACTGCTTTAGGGTTTAATTTGCTCTAACTCTTTTCATTTCTTAAAATACAAGTTTAGATTATTAATACAAAATTATTCTTTTCAATTTTAAGTATATGATGCTATAAATTTCCCTTTAAACAATGCTTTTGTTTCAGCATTGACATTCTAATTTCAATATATTGCATTTTTATTTTCACTAAAATTAAAATTCTTCTATTTCTTATGTGTTTTTTTGACACGTGGATGATTTCAAATTTTATTATTTAATTTCATTTTGTGGATTCTATATTTTCTGCTGTGGATTTGTAGCTCAATTGTGTTGTGTTCTAAAAGTGTATTTTATAAAATTTTAATTTTTAAAATGCTTTTAGATTTATTTTATGACCTAGAATACCTTCTATCTTGTTTAGTGCCCATATGTATTTGAAAATAATGTATATAGGGCTGTTTTGGATAGAGTATTTTATAAATGTCAATTAGGTTGGATTGTTCAAAAGTGTTTTACAGGTCTATTATAAACCTAGTATTCATATACACTTATTTTTCCTGTAACTTTGCTCAATGATTTTGAAGCTATCTTGTTATACATACACATTTAGTGTTATTATAGTCTCTTGGAAAATTGACTATTTTATTGCTATGCAATGTCTTTTCTTAGCATTAATATAGCTTTGCTAGCTTTCTTTTGATCCGTGTTTAAATGAAATATCACAGTTCTTTTCCTATTTAAATATTTAATATTATATAGTAGAATTTTAAATTAAACATTTATTTTGATGTAATTGTGGATTTTCAAGCAATTGTGAGAAGTAATACAAAGAGATCTATGCATCCTTTGCCAAGTTTCCCTAAATGATAACATCCTGCACCTACAGTAAACAATTACAACTGGGAAGTAACATTGATGCAATTCAATAATCTTATTCAGATTTTCTGTTTTACTTGTGTTCATTAGTGTATGTTTATTTAGCTCTATAAATTAATTTCATCCCATGTGTAGTACATGAATTTATCACCAAAGTCTAGGTACAGAATGACTCCCTCCCCCCAAAATTCCACATGTTGCCATTTTATAATCATATTCATATCCCCCCATTCCTAACGCTTGGCCTCTACTAATCTGTTTCTTATTTCTATAATTATTTTAATTATTTTATTTTTGAGACTATTGTCTATATTGAATCATAAATGGTGTAATCTTTGGGAGTTTTCTTCACTCAGCAAAATTTTGTAGAGATTGGGTCAGGTTGTCGTATGTACCAATGATTCATTATTTATTGCTGATCAGTATTCTATAACATAAGTATACCACAGTTTGCTTAACCTTTCATTCATTTAAGGATGTTTCAGCTGTTTCCAGTTGTGGGATTTGTGAATAAAGCTGTTAGGGACATTAATGTACACGATTTCATATAAGTATACATTTTCATTTCTCTAGGATAAGTGTTCAAAAATACAATTGCTAGTCACATGGTAATTCCAGGTTTTGTTTATTCAGGAAAATGCCAAAGTGAGGCTGGGCATGGTACCTCATGCCTGTATTCCCAGCACTTTATTTCTGGGTTCTCTATTCTTGGTTTCCTAATATTTTATTGAGTATTTTTGCATGTGTATTAATCAGGGATATTGTGCTGTAGCTTTCTTTCTCTGTTATGACCTTGTCTGATTTAGTATCAGGGTAATGCTGGTCTTGTAAAATGAGTTAGGGTGTCCCATTGAACTATGTGTCTATTTTTATACCACTACCATGTTGTTTCAGTTACTTTGCATTGTAGTATAATTTGAAGTCAAATAATATGATGTCTCCAGCTTTTTTGTTTTGTTTTGTTTTGTTTCCTTTTTTTGCTTAGGATTGCTTTATCTATTTAGGCTTTTATTGGTCCAATATGAATTTTACGGTTTTTAAAAAAAATTCTGTGGGAAGTGACATTGGTAATTTGGTAGGGATTGCATTCAATCTGTAAATTGCTTTGGGCAGTATGGCCATTTTAACAATATTATTCTTCTAATCCATGAACGTGGGATGTATTTCCATTTGTTTGTTTCATCTATTATTACTTTCATTACAATTTTATAGTTCTCCTTATAAAGATATTTGGTATCTTTGGTTAAATATATTCCTAGGTATTTTATTTTTGTAGTTATTGGAAATGGGATTGGCTTCTTGATTTAGGCCTCCCCTAGACCATTATCAGTGTATAGAAATGCTACAGATCTCTGTATATTGATTTTTATATCTGAAATGTTACTGAATTCAATTTTTCAAAACTAAGAGTATTTTTGGTGAAGCCTTTGAGATTATCATAAGTGAATAGGGATAACTTGATTTCCTTTTTTCCAATTTTGTTGCCTCTTATTTTATTCTCTTGACTGATTGTTCTGGCAGGGACTTCCAGGACTATTTTGAATAAGAGTAGTGAAAGTGGACATTCTTGCTTTCTTCCAGTTCTTTGAGGGAATGCTTCATGCCAGTTTGTGGAGGATTTTTATTATGAAGATGCTGAATTTGATCAAAAGCTTTTTCTGTGTCTATTGAGATAATCATATAGTTTTTAATCCTTAATTCTGATTATGTAATATATCACTTTATTGATTTGCATATGTTGAAACATTCTTTCATCTATGGGTTGAATCCCACCTGATCATTATGTACTAAAATCATTTTGGTGGCCTGTTGGATTTGATCGGCTAGCATTTTATTGAAGATTTTTGTTTCTTTGTTCATCAGAGATACCGTTTTATAGTTTTCTTTTTTGCATTGTGTCCTTTTCTGGTTTTAGTGTCAGGGTGTTACTGACATCATGGAATGAGTTGGGTAAATTCTCTCTTCTTCAATTTTTAAATATAGTTTTAGGAGGATTGGTATTCATTCTTCCTTGTGTGTTTGGTAGAACTTGACTGTGATTCTACCTCATCCTGGCCTTTTTTTTTTTTTAAGGGGGAGGGAGGAAATTTCTATTACTGATTCAATCTCATTACTCATTACTGATCTTCTCAGGAGTTATATTTCTTTTGGTTCAATATCAGGAAGTTGTATGTTTCCAGGAATTTATCCATTACTTCTAAATTTTCTAGTTTTACTGTATAGTTGTTTATAATAATCTCCAATTGTTTATTATTTTGTTTTTGTTTTGAGACAGGATCTCACTCTGTCACCCAGGCTGGAGTGCAGTGGCATCACCTTGGTTTCCTGTAACCTCCACCTCCTGCACTCAATCAATCCTCCCACCTCATCCTCCCAAATAGCTGGGGCTACAGGCACACCTCCCCATGCCTAGCTATTTTTGTCTTTTGTTTTTTGTATTTTTGGCAGAGGTGGGATTTTCCAATATTGCACAGTCTGGTCTTCAACTCCTGAGCTCAAGCAATTTGCCCACCTTGGCCTCCCAAACTTCAGGAATTATAGGCATGAGCCACTGTACCTGGCCTCTGATGATTTTTTTTCTATTTTGGTATTATCATTTGCCGTGTCTCCTTCTTCATTTCTGATTGTGTTTATTTGCATTTTCTTTCTTATTTTTTAAATTAGTATAGCTAGTAGTTTATCAGTTTTGTTTCTCTTTTTGAATAATTGATTTTTTGTTTTAATTCCTTGGGAATTTTTTTTTTGTCTTTATTTCATTTAGTTCTGCTCTGATGTTTGTTATTTCTTTTCTTCTGCTAACTGGCTTTGGTTTGTTCTTGTTTTTCTAGTTCCCCGAAGTGTGATGTTAGATTGCTAATTTGTGATCTTTCTACTTTTTTTGATGTAGGCACTTAATGCTGTATACTTCCCTCTTAGCACTGCTTTCAATTTATCCCACAGGTTTTGGCATGTTGTGCTTTCATTTTCAGTCACTTCATTTTTGTTTTTTGTAATTTCTGTTTTAATTTCTTCATTTACCTCCTGATCATTCAGGCCCATGATGTTGAATTTCCATATATTTGTATAGTTTCCAAAGTTACTCTTGGTATTGATTTCCAGCTTTGCTCCACTGAGTTCTGAGAAGATATGTGATATGACGTTGATTTTTTCAAATTTGTTAAGAATTGTTTTTTTCTGTAACATCTGATCTGTTTCTGTAATCCCAGAACTTTGGGAGGCCGAGGCGGTGGATCACGAGGTCAAGAGATCGAGACCATCCTGGTCAACATGGTGAAACCCCGTCTCTACTAAAAATACAAAAAATTAGCTGGGCATGGTGGCGCGTGCCTGTAATCCCAGCTACTCAGGAGGCTGAGGCAGGAGAATTGCCTGAACCCAGGAGGCGGAGGTTGCGGTGAGCCGAGATCGCGCCATTGCACTCCAGCCTGGGTAACAAGAGCGAAACTCCGTCTCAAAAAAGAAAAAAAAAAAAAAGAATGCGCATTCTGTAATTATTGTGTAGAATGTTCTGTAAATGTTTGTTAAGTCCGTTTGTTCTAAAGTCCAATGTAAATCCAATATTTCTGTATTATTTCTCTGTTTTGCTGATCTGTCTAATGCTGTGAGTGGGGTGTTAAAATATACCAATATTATTGTATTGCTGTCTCTTTATTTAGGTCTACTAATATTTGTTTTGTTAATTAAAGTGTTCCCATTTGAGTTCATACATATTTAGTATTGCTATATCCTCTTGCTAAATTGATCTTTTTATTATTATATAATAATTTTCTTTGTCCTTTTTTTTTTTTTTTACTGTTTATGATATAAAGTCTGTTTTATCTGATATATAAATAGCTACTCCTGCTCACTTTTGGTTTCTGTATATGTGGAATATTTTCCCCCATCCCTTGACTTTCAGTTTATATGTATCTTTATGGTTAAGGTGATTTTTCTTGTAGGCAACATATAGTTTGATCATGTTTTTAAATTTCACAGGTAAAACGAAAGTCTTAGAAGGGTGCTGAAGTCAGTGTGTCAGAATAATTAATAGTATGGCAAAGAAGAAAGAACAAGAACAGAATTCGTCAAATTGTGTACCTGTAGTTACATGTGTGCATGAGTGTATGTGTGCCTGAGTGTTTCTGTGTTTGTGTACATATGTGTCATCAGTAAAATCCAGCTGCTCAAGGGCAGCCACAGAGAAGGCAGAGATTTAAATTTCACAAGGGTTTGGATTAAGCCTTTTGCAGGTTCATTATAATGAAAGTTTAGAGCATCTGAAGGTGTATTAATACTCTAAGCTGGAGAAAGAGAGAACTGAGGATATGAGGATATTCACACTCCTATCTACAATGTATGAAAATGTGAATTTCTTATACCCCCATTACATGTTGGCTATCATTTTTTCCATTTATCAATTTATGGGCAAATCATGGCTTGAATCTATCATATAACATGTTCTCACTTATTGACACTTTGCTTTCTTTTTTTTTAAATCAATTAATTTTCATATCCTCTCAATATTTTTCTAATTATGTTTGTGTCTTAAAAACAAATTTTAGGGACTTACATATTTAGAGATACTGAAACTTTGCTACATATGTTACGTATATTTTCTCTGTAGATTATTCGTTGAATAAGTTTCTGTCATGATTTATAGAAGTTTGAATGTTTAAATGTTAAATTGGTCATTATTTGTTCAGTAGCTTTAAGTTTTTTTTATTGTACTTAGGAAGATTTCCTCCACAAATGCTTTGAAATAATCTCATATTACTTTGAATAAGCTAGCATTTTTTGAACATTTTACTTTTTGTAATTTATGTATGCTGTAAAGTAGTGATCAAACTTATTTTTTTCTCCAAATGTTTGCTTGATTCTCTCAACATAATTTGGGAGAAACCCAGTTTTTTTTCTTACATATTTGCAATACCAAATGCACTATGGATTACATTTTATGCATTCTTGGATATATTTATCATTCTTATGTTTTGTTCTTCTAGGATAGCCATATTTTGTTATAACAGTAACTTCTTGGAATGTTTTAATATCTGATAAGACAAAGCCACCTCAATTATGCAAAGATTTTACATTGTTCTTGGCAATCCTCACACATTTATTCTTTTATATAAACTTTATGTTCAATTTTTCCACTTCTCAAATATGCCCCTCTTATATGTATGACAGAAATATTACTGGATTAATTATTTATTGTGGAGGATTGGCATCTTAAGTAGGAACAGGGCTTATGATTCTTAATCGTATTCTTAATATTTTTCCACAAAATATAGTTTATTGCACATGGGAAGTACACATTTATTTTTGCATTCAATATTATGGACTTTGTAGTTATGTCAGTATGTGCATGAACTCCATTAGTTATTGTTTTGTTTCATTCTATGATGATGAACAGATGTTGCTATAAATGTCCTATATCCTGCTGCATATGAAAATTATCAGTTCTATTTTAATTGAAGCTCTTTTATTTTCTGAATATATAGCAATATCTGCAAGTAAGGATAATATCTGTATTATAGATATACCACTAATTTTATTTTTTTTTAAATTATGTCATATAGTCCCTATAAAACCATTTTAAATAATTGATATTTTTGTCTTTTTTCTTGATTTTAGTAAAATATTTTTAAACAATTATTCTTTTATTTGCTCCTGGTTTTGATAAATAATTTTTCCAGGTACTTATATTTTCTTTGTTTTTATTAGACTTTTCATTTAAAAATAATATCTACTTTTACTCACTGTTGCATTGGCTTTTTGGTTTGCTTTATTTTCTAGCGGAATAACCTCAGTTTCAGTCTTGATTAATCCTTACATACTTTCTTTTGGTGTCTTTTGCTCTACTTCTTTAACTTCTGGGTTGGCTGTGTGTTCATTCTCACACTCTCCGTCAGTGCAGATGCTCTGATGTGGGGTGGGGGATACCGACCCAGTCTGGAGACACCCTCCTTCCTCTCACCACAAATCTAAGGAAATATACCATCGAGTAAGATTTTCTTTCAGAATCTTTCATTTTTCACAAAAAGAAGAAATGCTTTTCTTTGACCTTGGTAAAGCATATTGATCTTTCTTCAGTCCCCAACACAAAATGTCTGCCCTTCTGGTCCTCCCAGATGACAGTCATTGGAGTGGTCTGGCAGGAGGTCTTGTCATGAAGTCATCTGAGACAACTGGGATCTGAAAGGAATAGCTAAGAATTCTGTTAACTATTTACTTTGCAGGATTTTCTAGGTTTTTTTTTTTTTTTCGTTGCTGATGTTGTTTTATTTTTGTGATGGAGTCTTGCTCTGTCACCCAGGCTGGAGTGCAGTTGCATGATCTCAGCTCTGTGTAACCTGTGCCTCCTGGGTTGAAGTGATTCTCCTGCCTCAGCCTCCCAAGTAATTGGGATTGCAAGTGCCCACCACCATACTTGGCTAATTTTTGTACTTTTAATGGAGACAGGGTTTCACCATGTTGGCCAGGCTGGCCTCGAACTCCTGACCTCAAGCGATCCGGCTGCCTTGGCCTCCAAAAATATTGGGATTACAGGCCTGAGCCACTGCACTCAGCCTTAGTTTTTTTTTTTTTTTTTTTTTTTTTTTTCCTTTCCCTTCCATAAATTAAGTCAAATTACAAAAAAGCTACATATCTGGAACAAATATCTTTCACTGTCTCTACAGCTATCAGTCCCAGCACCAGGATTTTCTTAAAGAATTACTATAGGCCGGGTGCGGTGGCTCAAGCCTGTAATCCCAGAACTTTGGAGGCCGAGGCGGGTGGATCACGAGGTCGAGAGATCGAGACCATCCTGGTCAACATGGTGAAACCCCGTCTCTACTAAAAATACAAAACATTAGCTGGGCATGGTGGCATGTGCCTGTAATCCCAGCTACTCAGGAGGCTGAGGCAGGAGAATTGCTTGAACCCAGGAGGCAGAGGTTGCAGTGAGCTGAGATCGCGCCATTGCACTCCAGCCTGGGTAACAAGAGCAAAACTCTGTCTCAAAAAAAAAAAAAAGAATTACTATGAATTTAATCTGTCTACTGGCTTATCCTGGGAGCCAGTGCAAAAAAAAAAAAAAAAAAAAAAAAAGAATTACTATGAATTTAATCTGTCTACTGGCTTATCCTGTGAGCCAGTGCAAAAAAAAAAAAAAAAAAAAAAAAAGTCCATAAAATGTCTCTGCATTTGCAAAGAATGATTAGTGAAGACTTGGTCTATCACAGTCCAAATATCATGTACATAAATGTTTTACATAATGTATTTATCTCAGAACTTTTGCTCTCCTATGACGTGGAATGAATTCTAGTATTAAACAGTGAATGCTGTCTCATTTATGCTATGTAATTCCTAGCATTCATAGAATGGCACAACATGTGTCATGGTTGGTAGGAAGCTCAATGCTCTATTTCTGTAGCATATTTTTCTCTCCTTGCTCTTTTCTTCTTTTTCTTTCTCTTTCTCTTAATTAGCCTCTATGAGTTTTCATCATACTTGTTCTTTACTTGTAAGTTGTTTTTGTGAAAATAAGGCAGATATAATCAAGTCAGAGGATGTATAAATATGGAATAAAAAGTTTTTTAAAAGCAACTTCAATGTTTATAAGCCAAAGGAAAAAGAACCAGTGTGTTTTCATTTTCTTACCTATAGTAATTGTGTGGCCTTTCAACACTTGGAATCAATCTGAAAACAACAGCAACAACAAGCAAGGCCCTTCTCTAGAAGAATCATTCCTGATACAGAACAGCACTCCATCTTTCTGTTTATTTGTGAGAGGGTAATAAGTTGACATGAATTCTTTAATCCTGGAATCATATGCCAGAAATAATAGAAGAAAGGCTTTCTATATATCTATTTCTATACTTGATGTGGAACGTTCAAGACCCAAAAACAAGTGGAAATTTATTTTATTGTAACCTATTTTTAGTGATTTTCCAGGCTTCTACACATGACTTTAAAAATTTAACAAAAAATAAGCAGTAACCAAAAGCCTTTAAACAATTCTTTCAAATACTTCTATTAGATTCTCCTAGACACAGGCGAAAACCTATATCATTATCATTATCTCTTACACTTTCTGGAAACCCATGAGTCCTTTTGCCCAGAGATGAAGTCTAAGATACATATTCAGTCCTGAGAGTTTCCTCATTTGGGCTCTCTTCTATCATGATTCCCTTAGGAAGGAGGGATGAAGAAAATAGGCCAGTGTGACTCCAGAGGCAGGGTTCAGTATCTATTCCAATGCTGGCCAGCTTTTGGCTCCTTTATTCTGAGCTCTGAGGCAGGTCACAGATCAGCCTGCCATACCTGGGCTCAGGTGGAGCTCCCAATTGCTTCAAGGGTCCTTTCATGGGTTGTGCAACTCTGTGCCCTCCTCCAGGGAGACCCAAGCTCTGAGGGGAGATGACACACACATTAGGCTCATCGCTTTGATAAGAGAATACCTAATTCAAACAAATAGTCCCCAAGAATGATCACACATGTTTATAATTCTCCTGAGCATTGCAGCGTTTCCAGGCTCAGGGTTGCCAGGGCGATACTGTATACACTCCTTTCACTTTCCTCTGCAAAACAAAACACGATGTAATGCATAGAATGCTGCTTAAGTCTTCTCTGGTGCGTTTTTTAAATTCATATAGGTATTTCTTGCCCTGAGATTCACCACTTGTGGAATAAATGGCATTCACTAATTTAGGAGAGGGGCAGAGATAACCTAAAACAAAAGATTCATTGAAAGGTAGGCTTTGTTCCAAAAAAGAAAGGAAAAGAGTGGTTCTAAACTTCAAAAATGTTTCTTCACATGTCAAAGACAGTGTTGTCAAATGCAAGCTAAGAAAAGCTTTCCCATGAAAGGGGAAAGAAATTGAAAGTGTTGAAAGTGTGTGCAATAGGTGAGAATCGTTAGATGTAGAAAAGGCAGGACTCCATAAAAATGGAGAAGATTCCCCAACTGAAGCAAGAAGGGTTGTGATGCAAGATTGTGTTTGCGTTGCAGATGAAACATATAGAACACCAGAATCAACCTCATCCTGTGAGTGAAGGAGGCCTGCATCCTCCAGGTATAAGTGGAAGAAGAAAAAGTAGAAACATTGCAAAGAAACTGTAGCCTACTTTAATCCATACATCTCTTTCTGTGGTTTGGAGCCATTTTGCTTCCCGTCTTCAACTGTCTTGCCCTAAAGTTGGAAAAAGGGAGCCCTGTTGAAGCTGTGTAGTAGTTATCATTTGTGCTATGCTTTGAAATACTGAAAATCCTCACACAACATCCATCATCTGTTTTTCTGTTTTCCCTTGCCCTGTGAGACACAGCTAACCAGGACACCTCAACCTTCCCATGACTTCTTCCAATCCTGTTTTTGTTAGTTTTTAAAAAATTATGCCATAGAGTAAAAAACAATTCAATATGGTGAAAATTTTTAGGGGTAATGTTAGTTTTCAAGGCTGCTGTAAAAAGTGCCTCAAACAGGGCAGCTTAAAACAACCCAAGTTTATTGTCCCACAATTCTGGAGACTGGAAAATCAAGATGTAGGCAGGGCTGGTTCCTTCTGAAGACTGTGAGACAGAATCTGTCTCAAGCTTCTTCCTAGTTTCTGGTGGTTTCCTGGCAATCCTCAGTGTTCTATGGTTTATAGAAGCACCAACCTGATCTCAGCATTAATTTTCACATGCCATCCTCCCTTTGTGTGTGTGTGTGTGTGTGTGTGTGTGTGTGTGTGTGTGTGCATGTGTCTTGTGCAGTATTTCTTTTCTTTTTTCCTATGGACACCAATCGTATTGGACTAGGGGCCCACCCTTCTCCAGTATGACCTCATCTTAACTAATTACATCTGCGACGCTCATGTTCTGGTGGCAATCAGTGGCTATGACGCTTAGGACTTTAGCTTATGTATTTGAAGGGGATGAAATTCTACCCATAACAGTTGTTTTACCTATTTTCAACCCTAATGTAGAACATTATAAGAAATAGCAGTAAAAGAAATTTTGGGGGTCCTGATCTTACAGAAACATTGGAAAGTATACATAACTTACACATTTTTGTTGGCTTCTAAACTATGTGTAAGAATGAATTCACCCTTCTCTCCTGACATCATGTCAGGCTTGCTTAGGGCTCCTGCAAGCAGACCCCTGCTCTGTCCTGTGCACACCACCACCCTGAAAAAGTCTCTGTTTTTCACATTTTATATGCTTGTTTTTCTTGCTTTAATTCTTGAAGTTTCGTTTTTCCCATGCAAATATGAAAACACATTTTTAAAAAAGAGGTATTTTCTCCCTCTCAGCAGCAGAAGTTTGAAAACGAAGATTTATTTTGCATCTTTGACAGACGGATTTATTGAAATTTATCTTTTTTGAAAAGGCATATTCTCTCTTTCCTTTTGTAGTAGGAGGCAATAAACAAAGTAGTGGAACCCTAATTTACATAAAAATTAATAAAAAATGTTGTCTGAGACACAGATTGCTTTATTACCTGACTTAACATGTCACAAAAGTCAGAGTAGAAGCATTGAACACTAAAAATTCAAGGAAAACTTTACGAAATGTTGTGGTCTCCAAATTAAGGCTTCCAGAAGAAATATTAAAAGTCAGTTTGCTTCCATAGTAGCTTTATTCTCAGACATATATTTTTAAATTAATCTCAGAAAGCAAGGCCAATTTATCATCAAAGCATTTCTTATGTGCCCATTTGAGGAAAATTAAATATTTATTACATGCTCCCCTGCAGATGGCAAAATCTATACAAAATAAATAAATACTTTCTGCTTTATGCGAGTGTACATTTTATCTGCTTAAAAAATTGGATAGGTAGCTTCCAAATCAAGGGCGTGAGATCCAAATGTGATCAAAACAAGTAAATAACCACTTTTATTGTGACTAAACTTCAAAAAAAAATACCTGGATTGTATTAAAAACAAAAACAAAACTCAAGGAATAATTAAGTCTGAACATAGTAGAGCGAAGGAATTGGTAGACCATGAGATATGAAGAATGATGCTACTTCTTGGCTTCCAGTTAGCCTAGCACTTTTCTGAGCCTCTTCAAAATGAGAAAAATAGAGGGCTGACCATATTTCAGGTCATTTTAAGTTTACAGCTAGTTGTATGGTGAGGCTAGCTCTAACTTGTAACTTATTTTTATCTTTTTAATTAAATAACATGCCATTTTAAAAGTATTTTTTATATACAGAACCAAAATTTTGTTGAGTTAGATTCAGTGGTTTTCTTGAAGCTTGCTGATTCACTTTTAAGGATATTTCTTATGCATAACACACTAGAGCTTAAGAAGAAGTATATTTTCAAAATGAATTTTTAGTTTTATCTGGCTCCTAAATACGTGAATGGCAGTTTTAGATTTCTAATGAATGCCATGCCTGGTCAGGTTTGTCCAGGGGCAAAATCCCTTAAGATGCCCCTTGCTGTAAACCTCTCAAAAAGAAGATCTCATCACAAGTCAAAAGTAATGGGTCCAAGGGGTGTTGTGATTCCCCTAAACTCTCAGGTCAGCAGCATTCTCATTTCTGACTTTTTCACTTTGGTCAGCTGGAATCATATTCTCCAGTAAAGAGGCTGGCAATCCTTTTATCTCAGTCTTACAAAATAGGTAGCTTTGGAAACTACTTCCCCACTTGAGTATCACAAAAGCCTCCCTAATTGATAAATCTTCCAAGTTCATCTCCACACAGATAGCACAATGCTGGTATCAGCACTTTGCTTGGCATTTGAACTCCTCATTACTGACTTAAAAAATAGGAGCATCAGGAAAAGGGAAAACAGATTCTGAAATGCAGAACCCGATAAAACACCACTGGGGAAAAATAATGTAGAAGTGATAGAACAATAGCTCTTTTGTCCTTCATCACCTCCTCACAACCGGAAGAGAAAAACGCAAGTGTTTATATGAGAAACGATCCCCTGGGGTAACCCCCTTGACAAAGCCTGTGAGATTCAAAAAGGAAAGTCAGTTCCAATCAGCTTCCCTGTGATATTTCCATTTTTTCCCCTGAAGGTAACAGTCTTCATTTTACAGTCTGCAAATAGTAAGTTCTAAATACATGCTGGATGAAGGGACATGGAAATGAAAAAAATGTATACAGAAATCAATAGTTTGAAACTATCTCAGGCGGATTTCGAGTAATTTTGCAACAGCATATGAAAAAATAGATGTAAAAATTCTCTTTAAATAAAATACATTTAAAAGACATTAAAGCACTAGGGAGTATAAAAGAAGCTGAACCATTCTGCGGATTGCATTTGTCTTTTAATCCACGTTGTCCTTTACATGAAATGTGGCATAAAGACATCTGCCGATATTTTAAAGGCTTCTGCTGGTGCCTGAATTATATTTTTAAATGAGACCCTAAAGCTGCATTCTAATGCATCACTTTCATTTAGTAAAGTATGCATTCAGCCTCATTCTACTCCCTCGGCATCCTTTATTTAATCAGTCTGAGAGCAGCACAGAACAGCTCCATCTCCACATGCGTCTCTGCCAGATACTGCTGACTTTTACATTTAACCTTTCTGGCAATACATGACCTAGTTGAAGGAAAGGAAATATACGCAACTGAGCAGGAGATGGAGGAGGAGGAGAAAAATTTCTTCAGATAATCAGTGAGACATGTGAATCTGACTCTTTGCATCCGATGTAATGCATGTCACTGGAAATGCCATGGTAAACAACTTTAGACTTTGTAAGAGTTAGCATTGTAATGTCTGTATTTGACACACAATTTAAGGCTGAGGTTAAGAAAGCCACTCTGTTATTTGTTATTTTTAGAAAGAAAAAATAATATTGAATGTGCAGTGATGGCAGTGGTTGTAATGACCATAGCGGGATCCTTTTGAACCTGCATTATTGAAAAGATATCGTTGGTTCTGAGTGCAAAAATCATGGAGCACTGGATTTGAACTCAGGAGGGCTCTGCTACTATCTCACAATATTTTAGCGTTCGTCTAGTGACATGATACAGTGTGAAGTGCATGCGTGGTGGGACCAGGATGGATTGGATTCCAGTCCCGTTATGCAGCTAGTTATTAAATGTGGGACCTTAGAAATGGATGGAAGGTCACTAAGCCTCAGCTCTTCCCCAGCTGTAAAGTCAATATCGTGGAGATCTCAGTTCCATCATAGACTTTTGTAAGAATTAAGTGAAATTGTGATTCAATAGCACCTGACAGGCTAGGTAGGTACTGGAGAGATGGTAGATCTTGAGCTAGTTAGGTTAATGTATTGTATGCTAAAGGAACAAATGACCTCAATTCTCTGTAATAAACAGCAGACAAATTTATTTTTTCCTCATGCTCTTTGTGCTAAAAGGGTTGGCAGAGGGTGCTGAGGGAGATGAAGACAAGCCTCTTCTGTCTGATACATGCATTTGTCCCTGTAGTACAGAAAAATGAGCAAATTGCATAATGGTTTTCTACCACCTCAGACCAGAAAGGATGCATGTTTAGTTTTGCTCACATTTTATAGAAAAGCTATAGTCACTTTGCCCTGCATAATACTCAGGAGCTCAGGATGCCTCAAGGAAGAGATGGGATATTTGTTGAGCACGTATATTTCTCTCTTTCACCCCTCCCCTCCCTACACTAAAAACACATTTTAAGCCTCTTCAACAATATTTTAAAGATCATCTAAAAACCAAAACAAAGTAGGGGTAATAAATAATGCACTGCATTTGTCATTGGCTTTGGGTGTCATTGGCTCATGTCTTCCTAGCGATCTATCAACAAATAAAAAATTTGACTAAATTGTCACCATGATTTCAGCCAAAAGTAAAGAAATATCTCCCTACCAACAAAAAATCTTAATTGTTACTATTTTGAATATTCAATGGATAACAAAAATCTAATTTTCCTTAGATGTTTTAAAAAATATGAAAATAGTCCTCATAAGATGTTTGCAAGGTTTTGATATTCCAAGGAGGACATGGACCCTGGGTTGGGCAGCATAAAAGTAACCATGTGGTGACCCAGCCACCTCCTGCAAGTGACTTGCTTCTCTCTGGTGAGTTTCACCTCCACAACTGGAAAATAAGTTGTACTGCCAATTCTCTGGGACCTTTAAGCCCCTAATATCAAACCATTCTATAGTTATTTTTCTAAATAACAAGCACTGTGTGGAATGTATAATGCCAATGAAATTTCCTCTGCTTTCCACCAAAGGCATTCTATCCCAGGAGCACCGAGGAGATAGAGTCCCTGCTTCCTGCCAGGGAAACCATCTCTCTTGGTATCCACAGTGAGTCAAGTGAAATGCATCGAGAAGAAATCACATCCACAGATTTCTTCAAGAAGAGTGCTCAATGCTGCTAACGATACAGGCGCTATTCTTTACCTTTCATATGCTCGAATGTTTCAGGTCATGTTTTGGTTTCTCCATTGGATGCTTTTCTCTGCTTCAAATACATATCCATGTTTAAATCATTAAATTTGCCCAAGGAAATTGGAGCATATCCTGTCAGCCAACATTTGGCTGTTTTTCAGGCCTCCTATTGACACAAGGGACATGGAGGTAAATAAGATGAATCTCTCTCAAAGACACACCATGTACTCTGAGAACAACAGATTGGTAAATAAATGAACAATTAGAATTCAGCACAATAAATATAAAGATGGGGGGAAGAGTGGTTCATGTTCTTTGAAAACAGGAAATTTATAATGTGATGGAGCACAGAGGCTGCAGTTTATGAATGTTCTGAATGAGGAAATTGATTCACACAGTCTCTTTTTCTCATATCCAATCGTGTCATTGACACTTGGCCATTTTTCAGGATGTGAAAAGGAATCACTCAGTGATTAAGCACATTCCCTTTGAAATCACTGTACAGCAGATATGTGGGATCTTTATAGCAAAATATACATCACCAATGCTAATTTTTCTATGAATAATTGAGAGACTCTTGTGGGAATGTCTTGACTTTCAAGCTGTCTTCTTTTCTTCCTTTGCTAATTTATGTATTTTCTATTTTATCCCACACCTGATATTACAGATTTCTCTCTTCATCCCATTACTCTTGCTTCCCCTCCCTGTTCCCATGGTCCCTCCCTGTCCTAGACAAATTTCCTCTTAAAGAGTATGCTTAGAGCACCTTGGATCCTAAATATCAATAGGTTGAGATCTGCCCTGATATTTCAAAGAATCAGGAGAGAAAGTTTGAAGCCTTTTCTCTGCTAAAATTGAGCTTTCTAAAACACAAATTCAGTTATTAGGGTCAGGGACTATTGCACCAGACATAATATGTGTCCCTGGAATGTAGATCCAGGTGCCAGAAAATTGCAGGGCAGTAGGAAAATGGTGTAATCTGTGATTCCATCTGGCCCATGAATTTCCAGTGGCCTTGCTTATAGATTGTCAGAACTGTTCATTAAGTTTGTTGTGAAACCAAAGGCTTAATATCTGTAATTTAGAGGGTTCAATAGGCAGTTAAATTGAGTGAAACTATTTTTGAATGACTACTCCAGTTTCAGAGAAATAGCCGACATTGCAGCTCAGAAGAGCTACATTTCCAGGCAACACCAGGGACTCAGAATTATTTATAGGCCCTTAGAAAAGGGCTTTGCTATACTAAGTTGAGAAACTTTTCTCTTCTTAAGAAAAAAAAAATTAACAAGAGCTACAGTGCTGACAAACTGCACATATGTAATGCAAATAAGTTATCAACTACAACCACATAACTTTAAATGGTTCAAAAAGAGCAAAGGTTAATTGCACTTTCTGGTTTTGTCTTCCTATGTCTCATCTGTGTTATCTTAAAATTAATTCACTACAGTGAAAATTTGTTTGCGTGTAATTCTATGTAGTGAAGGGAGATTGTTATATGTTGAATAGTTGGTAAAATGGAATTTGTTCTAAGGCAGTCCTTTTATACTAGTAATTTATAAGAAATTCCTTATGCCATATATCAATAATGGGGATATTAGTCACTCCTGAAACAAAAGAGAAGGTTCTTGAATTAAGAACCTTGAACTATGAATGGTTGAGGTGATGGATACCCCATTTCCCCTGACGTGATTATCACATATTGTATGCCTGTATCAAAATATTCCATATACCCTGTAAATATATACATTTACTATGCACACAAAAATATTTAAAATAGTTTTTTTTTTAATGTGGCAACAAACCACAGATGGAAATTATGTCATTTATCCTGGCAGCTGACATGAAACGGCGACATAGACATCAGGGTGATGACCAAGAAGAAGTGGATGTCAACAAGCACCAAGTGCCATGGCAGAAGGAAGCACGAAGAACAGGAGACCTTGTGGACCCTGGAGTCACTCAGCTGAGTCTCAAAGCATTTCAGAATGGCAATGCACCTAAATGTGCATGCACCCTACAAGAGCACTGTAAAATTAATTTGAAGCAAACAGTAACAGAATTGAACAGAAATAGACAAATCCACAATTATACTTGAAGAATTCAACAACTCTCACTCAATAATTGATAGAACTAGACAGAAAATCAGCAAAGATATAAAACTCAACAACATCACCAACAATTAGTATCTAATTGATATTTATAGAACATCCCACTCAACTACTACTGTAGACTACACATTGATTCCAAGTACCCATAGAGCATAAACAAAGATAGACCAAATTCCGCACCACAAAACAAACCACAATAAATTTTTAAAACTTGAAATTACCTAACGTGTGTTATCTGACTATAGTGGGATCAAACTAGAAGTCAATAAGAGAAATGCAGCAGGATAATCTCCAAAACCTCAGAAATTAAATAATTCACTTCTAAATAATCCCTATGCAGAAAGGAGAAGTCTCAAGGAAAATAAAGTAATACAATGAGCTGAATTAAAATAGCAACAGAGGATACCAAAATTTCTAACATGCAGTTAAAACAGTAATCAGAGGGAAAATGGTGATTTTAAGGCTTGTATTAAACAACAGAACATCTAAAATAAATAATCTAAGCTCCCAAAACAGGAAACCAAGGCAAAACGAACCAAACCAAAAAGAAAATCAAGGAAAGCAGAGGAAAGTAATAAAGATAACATTAGAAATCAGTAAAACCGAAAACAAAAACACAATGTAAAAGCAAATACACAAAACCGAAAAGCAGAGAAAATTATGAAGTAAAATGTTGGTTCTTTAAGGTGATCAATAAGATTTATATATCCCAATCAAGGCTGACAAAGAAAACAAGAGTAAAGATACAAATTATGACCCTGTATAAAACAAGGTATGTCATTACAGACCTTGATGACAGTAAAAGTAAAATAAGTAAATATTATGGAAAATTATGCACATGTAAACTTGATAAATTAGATAAAATATAACAATTTATTGAAAAGTAAAACTACTACAACTTCTTTCAATAAGAAACCAATGATTTGGATATCCCTGTAACTATTACGGAAGAGCTCATGATTTAAAACCTTCTAAAAATAAATTTCAAGGCCTAGATGGTTTCATTGGTGAATTCTACTTTAAGTTTTAAAAAATTTACACTAATTTTACACAAAATAGAAGAGAAAGCAATACTTCCCACTTATCATACAAAGCCAGTCAGAATTGTCTTGATACCAAAAGCAGACAATGACAGTACAAAAAATGAAACCTACTGACTAATGTCCTTCAAGAATGTAGATGCAAAAATTATTTATTTATTTATTTAATATTAAGTTCTGGAATACGTATGCAGGATGCGCAGTTTTGTTACCTAGGTAAACACATGCCATGGTGATATGCTGCACCTATCAACCCATCACCTAGGTATTAAATCCAGCATGCAATAACTATTTTTCCTGTTGTTCTTCTTCCTCCATCCTGCCAGAGGCATAAGTGTATGTTGTTCCCCTCCTTGTGTCTGTATGTTGACATTGTTCAGATCCCACTTATAAGTGAGAATATGCAGTATTTAGTTTTCTGTTTCTGAGTTGGTTTGCTGAGAATAATGACTTCCAGCTTCATCTATGTCCCTCCAAGGAACAGGAACTCATTGCTTTTTATGGCTGCATAGTATTCCATGGTGTATATGTATCACATTTTCTTTATCCAGTCTTTCATGGGCATTTGGGTTGATTCCATATCTTTGCTATTGTGAATAGTGCTGCAAGGAATATATGCTTGCATGTATCTTTATAACACAATGATTTACATTCCTTTGGGTTTATACTCAGTAATGGTATTGCTGGTCTAATGGTATTTCTGGTTTTAGGTCTTTGAGGAATTGCCACACTGTCTTCCACAATGGTTGAACTAATTTACATTGCCACCAACAGTATAAAAGCATTCCTATTTCTCTGCAGCCTCACCAGCATCTCTTTTTTCTTGGCTTTTTAATACTTGGCATTCTGATTGCTGTGAGATGGTATTGTATTGTAGTTTTGACTTGCATTTCTCGGGTTAGTGATGTTGAGCTTTTTTTCACGTTTGTTGGCTACACAAATGTCTTCTTTTGAGAAGTGTCTGTTCATGTCCTTTGTCCACTTGTTACTGGAGTTGTTTTATTTTTTTAAATAAATTTGTTTAAGTTTCTCATAGATTCTGCATATTAGATCTTTGTCAGATGGATACATTGCAAAATGTTTCTTCCATTCTGTGGGTTGTCTGTTCACTCTAATGATAGTTTCATTGATGCAAACATTTTTAACAAAACATTAGCAAATGTAATTTTGCAATACATTTTAAAAAAACCTAAAAACATAACTAAGTAAGGTTCATTCCAGGGATGGAAGGTGCATTAAATACTTGAAAATCAATTAATGTATTTAATATTTACAACTAAAGAAGAGAAATCAGATTATTAAATCAAAGGATGTAGAAAAAGCACTTTCCTAATAAATAATAATTTGTTATTTTTAACTTTCTAAGTTTCAGAAAACTAGAAATAGAGGAGAACTTCTCCACTAGTTATAGATCATCAGCAAAAACCTATTGCAAGCATTATACCTAAATGATGAAAGACTGAATATTGTGCCCTTAAGATTACAAAAAAAGAAAGGATGTCTACCCTTACCACTGTTATTGAACATGTTACTGGAAACTCTAGCTAGTGAAATGAGACAAGAAAGTGATAAAAGACATAGACTGGAAATGATGAAACAGAACTGATTTTATTTGCACGTTACAGTATGGTCTACAGAGAAAATCCCAAGTAATCTGTAAAAACTAGAACTAGTAAGTGATTTCAGCAATGTCACATGATATAAAATCAATAAAGAAAAATTGATTGTATTACTATATACTAGGAATGAAGTTATTAAAATTAAAATGACAATACAGCTTACAATTACTCAAAGATGATAAAATACTCAGGTGTCAATCTAAGAAATTATGCACAGAAATTATATGCTAAAACTATAAAAATCTAATTAAAGAAATAAAAATACCTAAATAAATGAAGAGAAATGCGATGCTCATGAATTGACAACCTTAACATAGTGAATTGTCAAATCTCCTGAAATTGACACACTAATTTAATGCAATTCCTACCATAAATTAAGCAAGATTTTTTGTTGACATACAGGTGATTATTCCAAAATCTATATGGAAATACAAAGGCCATAAAAGAGCTAAAAATAATTCTGAAAGAGAAGAATAAAGTTGGAGAAAGCACTCTTCACATCTTGAAGACTTATCAAGCTACACTAATCCAAACTGTATAGTATTGATGGAGCATAATGGAAAAAATGTCAATGAAACAGAATAGTGAATTTAAAAATAGCCTTTAACAAGTATGGCCAACTAATTTTTGATGATGGCAGAAAGAATTCAATGGAGGAAGAATAATCTTTCCAATAAATGGTGCTGGAGCAATTGAACATCTACAGATTAAAAACTGAACCTTGATTTAAACCTTATAACCTATTATTATTAACTTAAAATGGATCATAGATTTAAATGTTAATTGTAAAACTACAAATCTTTTAAAAGGTAACATAGGAAAAATCTTCAAGATTGACAGCTTGAGGTGTTCTTAGACATGACACCAAATGCATGATCCACAAAAGAGAAAACAGTTTGATAAAAAATTTAAATTATCTTTTTGGTGGAATATCCTGTAAAGAGGATAAAAGGGAAAGCTGCAGGCTGAGTAAAAATGTGCTCAAGCCACATATTTGACAAAGGTATTGTATCTAGAATGTATTAGAAACTCTCAAAACACAATGGCAAAAAACCCCAAGCAATCCAGGTAGAAAATGGGCAAGACATATGAAGACATTTTTCACTGAGGGGAGTATTTGGATGGCAGATAAGCATATGAAAAAATGATCAACATCTTTAGAACATCTTCCAAACAATAGCTATTAGAGAAATGCAAACCAAGACCATGATATTATTACACATCTATTAAACACACAAAATTTAAAAGGGTGATAATACCAAGTGCTGACAAGGATATAGAGAAACAGAATTTTTCCTACATGGTTGATAGGAATGTAAAATGATGCAGTAACTCTAGAAAAAAAAATTAGCTTTTAAAAAATAACACGCAACATGCAATTACCATTTGACTCAGCAGTTGCACTCATGGATATTTATTCTTGAGAAAGGAAAACTTATTTTGGCACAAAAACCTGAACAAGATTCTCTACAGCAGCTTTTTTTTGTAATAGTTCAAACTAAGAAACAGCCCCCAAATCCTTTGCTTTTGTCTGTAGTAGCCCAAACTAAGAAACAGACCCCAAATCCTCCAATTACATTAAACATAAATGAGAAATCTAAATGGTCAAACAACACCAACAGCGAGTCCAGTCACATGGCTTATCTAAAATGCAATTCTGATCACTGCTCAGTCGCAGCAGTGGTGCCATCCAGACTTTTGCTGAAACACCGTGCTCTTTATAAGGGCCCCAGAGTCCTTCAGAATCTGGGTTTCCCATGTCCCTGACACATTTCTTGCTCCTGCCTGTGCCTAGCATGCATTTGATGTCACAGCAGGGATGTGCTTGTAGCTGTCCACACTCCACAATTCCTCTGCTTTTTATTTCACTTAAAGACTCTCGAGCTGGAATGCCCTTCACTGGCCTGCCTCTCAGTCTTGGTTACAACCTCACAAAGCTCCTTACCTTCCCCACCAGGTGGGTTTATCACTCTCCTCGGATGTCGCCTGGAGAGTGTCACATGGCTCTCCCCTTTTTTCCACATTATTTCACACTTTACATCTCCCTGACCTCCTGCCCCTTAAAGGCAGGGATTATAATTCCTTGTTTTAAAACTCTTATGGCAAGTGCCTGGTGTCTGGTTATAATTTTTAAAAAATGGCTTGAATGAACAAAGCAATGATATACCATGAATGAGTGAGCTGGCTACACACAGGTGCTAGAGCTTTTTCACCTGTCTTTGTTTATTTCCTAATGTTAGGAGTCTGTTAAGAGGCACCTCGGGTTGTCTGTGCTCCCCAAGACCCTCTTAGATTCTCTCAGTCCACAGACACGTAGCCCTTCTTTTCTGAATTGAGTTCCCACTTCCAGACTACGCCACTTCACATCTGTCTGCAGAGCCAACTCATACTTTTGGAATTGTATGAGCCAGTTCTCAAATGAGCGGGAGCTTAAAAATTAGCCATGGTAAGAATATTTACACCATGGAAATCGGCAAACCCTACAAATGAGGGGCTTCGTTGTTGCTTCTGGAGAGCCAGCTGTGAAAACTACTGTCACAGCACTCAGCCTGTGTGTGTGTGTGTGTGTGTGTGTGTGTGTGTGTGTGTGTGTGTGTATACTTAGATAACTGTAATTTTACGTTTACTTTATGTGTATTTTCCTACCCTAACAATATTGTAAGCCCTACATGACAGGGAGCCTATATTTTCTGTTTATATAAATAAAAATTCATATATTTACTTATTTATAGAACATTTCTCATCTACTCTGAAAATGTGTTGTTTGTATAAAATATGGACTTCAAAAATCTAAATGTCAAATGAAAACAAAAATAATGTGAGAGGAAGAGAAAACCCATGTAATGAACATCCAGATTCACATAACTACTGTGACTAAGGATTCAACATTTGCTCTGAGCTTCATAGCAGCCAAAAGAAAAACTGGTATTTTTCATTTTACTTTATTATCTGTTACTAAACAGTGACTAACAGGATAATGTACATTGACATTAAACCAAAGCATAATAAAATGATTTTTAATTATATACTGGCCATGTATGCCATTTTATATATGATTTTTACTCAGTTTCACAACCACGGAGATAATTTTTATTATAGTTTTTGGACGAAAAAATTCCGGAAGCTTCAAGCGGGTAAGTACCTGGTCAAGTTCATGCACAGCTAGTCAAAGCGGAAGTACCATGGGCATGGGTTCCATGACAGTGATCTGTGTTCCCAGCCATGATGTTATACTGCCTTTCTTGGTTACAACTGAGATGCCTATCATGAAACTGTTTAAAGCAGACAGATATGTATTCTGTGTGGTATTTATTTACAAAAATATTCTAAAAATGTAGCCGTCATGAGTTTCAGAGGTAACTCAGGGATAATAGTGCACCAAGGCTCACCAATAAGGTCTGTGTGTTCTCCAAGGGTTTAGCCTAATAGGAAGACAGAATTTCAGAGCTCTGGACACAGACGCTCATGGGTCATTCCTAACCCTAACTTCCTCAAATGCTAATTACTCAGCTTGCTTTCAACAGCTAATGAGAGACAGCTCTAGGTTGAAACTCAGATTACCACTTGAAAAGGTCAGTTCATATGTTTGGGTTAAAAAACAAAACAAAAATTGTTTATGTAACAGGTGGAATTTACTCATAATAATGTTTCCAGGGTGATAAATGATTTAAGCTATTTGTTTGGAGCTTCTTATTGCTTTTCTGTACAATGTAAACAGTGGGATGTCCCAGGCTTCCATCCTCAGGACTATGTGCTGGCTCCTCAGAGCTACTGCCCAAATGATTAACAGACACCTGCATGCAGATACCTAGATGCAGATACCCACATGCAAATACCTATGTGCAGATACCCATATGCAGATGCCCACATGCAGATACATGCAGATACTCACATGCAGATACTAACATGCAGATACCCACATGCAGGTACACACATGCAGATACCCAGATACACACATGCAGATACCCACATGCAGATACCCACATGCAGACACCTACATACAGATGCCCACATGCAGATACCCACACACAGACACATGCAGATACCCACATGCCCACATGCAGAAACATACATGCAGATACTCACATGCAGACACCCACATGCAGATACCAACATGCAGACACCTACATACAGATGCCCACATGCAGATACCCACATGCAGACACCTACATGCAGATGCCAACGTGTAGATGCCCACATGCAGTGCACATGAACAGTAAGTTCCTTCGTTTATCTTGCCCTATACAAAATGCTGAGCAAACAAGATTCAGTCTCTCTTCTTTAGTACTCAAATTTCATCAAAGAGAAAGAGAACCACAAAAGTATAAGTGGTTTGCAGGGGTTCTGGAAGTTGCATATTCAGGACTCTTTGTCAGCAGAGCGAGGAGGGCCTGGCTCTGGTGGGGAGGGAGAAAGGGCAGTGCTGTGCTGGGATCATGGAAAACACAGGTGAGATTTCACTGATGATGAATCCAAAGACTAACTTCTACATGTGTATCACTTTTCTGGATATAAATATTCTTCTCATGATTGTAAGAATGTGAACTGGATAAAGCAATTTGCACAACAGGAAACCTAATTCTTATATTAAAAAATAAAATTGATGTGTGTGCATTAAAAAGCTGCAAATAAAGAGTAGGCACTCTGTAGATTCTTGGATCCTGGAAGCATCCAGTGAGAATTTCCTGGAGGAGATGGTGTTTCAGTTGGGTCTAAAGAACAGAAAAAGACTCATCTCACAACATGCATGAAATACAAAATTCTGGATAATGTTTTGCCCTAAAATAAGATAGAAAGATGAATAAGCTGGAATGATAAATGGAATTAAGAAATAAGCATCATGTTCTCACTTACAGGTGAGTGTTGAACAATGAGAACACATGGACACAGGGAGGGGAACATCACACATTGGAGTCTGTCATGGGGAAACAGGGGAGGGACAGCAGGGGGTGGGGAGTTGGGGAAAGATAGCATGGGGGGAAATGCCAGATATAGGTGATGGGGAGGAAGGCAGCAAATCACACTGCCACGTGTGTACCTATGCAACAATCTTGCATGTCCTTTACATGTACCCCCAAACCTAAAATGCAATAAAAATAAATAAATAAATAAAAATAAATAAATATCAGGCCAGGTGCAGTGGCTCACACTTGTAATCCCAGCACTTTGAGAGGCTGAGGGAGGTGGATCGCCTGAGTTCCGGAGTTCGAGAACACCCAAGACAACACGGTGAAACCCTGTCTCTACTAAAAATACAAAAAAAAAAAAAAAATAACTGAGTGTGGTGGCACGTGCCTCTAGTCCCAGCCACTTGGGAGGCTGAGGCAGGAGAATAGCTTAAGCCCCAGAGGTGAAGGTTGCAGTGAGCCGAGATTGCAACACTGCACTTACAGCCTGGGCTACAGAGTAAGACTCCATTCAAGAAAGAAAGAAAGAAAGAAAAAGAAAAAGAAACATCAATGCAAAGGCTGGTGATAGAGATAATAAGCACAAGGTTTCCAAAATGTTCCACGCTAAGGATATCAACAATACCTGTTGGTGGGCCACACACCTTGAAGTCAGTAAGTCACGTGCACTCTGTGGTTTATACTCTCCATTACCAACTCCAAATCTCCTGTCTCCAGTATTCAGTGACGGAATTCTTTCCTCTCTTAAGTATCCCATGTATCTTATTGTTATGAACATCAGGTTATTTGGCAACTGGTTGCTTCCTCTGAAACTCCTGAGTTCAAGGATTAATCCTGAGCATCCTCAGAGCCCAGCACAGTGCCTGGCCTGTAGCAGGCACTTGGTTGATTTTATATTTTGAACGCTTTAGGATGTTTCTTATTAGGTTTGTTAAAATTCCCAAAATTACTGGCAGACACTCTTCGCCCCATTTGGGCATCCTTTATGAGCCACTCTGGATGACAGAACATGGCCCAGAAGCACACATGAATGTTCTTTGACTGAATGAAAGTGACTGTGGGAGAAAAGCCCTTGTACAAGGAGTGATCAGACCGGCTGGCTCACGATGGCAAGGGTGAGCAGCCCATCAAGAAATCCCTTGAGTGCCAGACACTGTCTTCTTTCCTGCTCCTCACAGCAGGTGTGGAGAGACCTGTTGGATGCACTTATTTGACACCTGACATGGCAGAGGCAGGGGTTCTGCCTCCAGAGGTTGTAGGAGAAGGGGCACTGCTGCTATTTTTGAAGCACAGACCATACATGACTCACTGATTCAGAGGCATGAGGCTCCGCCTTCCCAGGTCTTTCTTCCACATCACTCACACCTGGATGCCACTAAGCCCAGTTGCACTCTCCCTGCACTTTTCCTGCCCCCCTTGCTCCTGGAATTTGCCAGAGTATGTTGGCATCAGACCTGCCTTTAGGCATACTGAGTGCAGCCACGGAAGACCTAAATTAGCTGGGATAGGTCCATTTGACAATCACCCGGGCCAAATTGGCACCTGCAATCTGAGTCACTGTATTTCAACTGTTTATTAAGTGGTGACAGTGACAGCTAGATAGTTAAGAGGAAGAGCCCCTTCCCTGTGTGTTCCGGGAGCGCACTGCCCTAGAGAGAAGGCAGAGACATGATAGCATGGGCGGTACTGACTGCGGAGGGGCTGCTGTTTTTGCCGACCACAGGATGAGCACATAACTGCATCTCTCTGCTCTTTTGTCTTGTGGAAAAATGGTTTGTTAAGAAGACACCCTAGTTGGTAAGTGGCCCTCTCCTCTGTATCCCTAACTTTGGGCAGCTTTTCGTGAGTGTTGTTTTGGGAAGCACAGAGGCTGGTTTGGCAATAGGAAAATGTCCTGAATCTGACAGGCACGACGTTTCTGTTGAAGAGCCACGACAGGAGTGGCCCTGACACCCCAGCAAAGAGGACAAGCTTCGATAGGAATCTGATCTGCTTTGAAGAGGCCAGGAAGCCTTTCCTGCTTACCAGGAAATGCCCACGTTCTGAGCATACCGTCTTTCCACCTGGCTCGTTGGCTAGCTGCAATATGGGTCTAGTGTGAATTTTACAAATGAGACGCGATGTTGAGCGAGGTTAGGTATCCCAGCCGGGAAAGAACACACAGTGGACTCTCTAGGTTGGCCCTTCTTTGAGGCATCACTGGCAAACAGGAGAACACAAACACAAAGATGGCTTGGCGTTTTCTCACAATTTTGCCTCAAGTCAGACTTGTTTGCCTCCTAAGAACTGTTTGCTGGAATAAGAGTGTGGATGTCAGGAAAATACATGTGCCCACACACACTTCTGTAGAGCACATATGTTGTCAGCTACAGTAAACAAAAGTGCCTTATGCAAGCAGGACTCACGCAAAAAAAAAAAAAAAAATGGCTGGGATAGCTGTGGAGGGATTTAGACTCTGGAGTCCTTGACTCGAGAGCCAAGTTCTTCACTTTGTGCCCTGTGACTCCCCGGGATACAAATCTCTCGGCTCATCTGGGCCTATGTTTTGTTTTGTTTTATTTTGTTTCACGCATAAAATGAGGAGACTGATAACAATCCCTACCCTGGAGGATGGTTTTAAAGATCAAGGCACTAACGCAGGGGATCTCAGCCACAGTGCTACTGACATTTTGAGCTACATAGCTGCTGTGGAGGTGTGCCTGGGCATTGCCGGGGGTCCCTGGCCTTTTCCCACCAGACGCTGATAGAACTCCCTCCTACCCCGGTTATACCAACCGAAGATGTCTCCAGACTTCACCAAGTGTTCTCTGGAGGAGTACATTTGCCCCCAGTGGAAAGCCACTGATTAAATCTACATACAATTATTTGAAAGTGGAAAGAACTCTCTACCCGTGGGTTAGGCATGGAGATGAAAATACCAGTGAGGAGGTGACAATGTTTACATATTCTAAGTGGGCATGCTGGAAGCTGGGCATAAACTGATACCTGATGTCGAGTTTATGGGGTAGGAAATCAGATTAATCCAGCCTGATATATTTTGTCTCGATACTCCTGTGAAAATGCCATATTTAATTAAACAAATTCCGTTTCTTTCTTTCTAGTAAAGGGGAGGGGAAAAAAGAAAATGAGTAACACATTAAATTGCAGGATATTAATTATACAGAGCTACATATTAAATGTTATGCATCTAAGGAGCTAATTTTCTTCTCAATGTTATTATTATTTGTTACTTGTATAACACCCTCGATGTAAACAGACTGTTTTATGAATACTCCCATGAAGTTCATTGCTCTTCGATGAGTGTGCTATATAATTATGCATTTACCTTCTAGAAAGCAAGTGGGAAACACAGCTCACTCGCAGCAAAAACCCATTGCAGTCGTGTCTATCTGACTTTCTAAAAATCTCTGAGTAGCAACTACAACATGTTGTGCTGGAAACAGAACTGATATCATCTGAATAAACAAGAGTCTTGAGAAGAAATCTATTTTTGTCATATATATTCTTTTACATTAAAGAAAACGGCCAGTCTTTCTCAGAAAGAGTTTCACACCGGGGTTATTTTTCAGAGGAGGGGTATTTTTGGTTTTTTGTTTTCTCTTCTATGGGGCTGATCCATCCCTGTCAAGTCTGCAAAGTGCGTTGTGCGTGGGTGGAAAGGCAAACCACACAGAACATTCTCTTTGCCATAGTCAGGTCACCTTCAATACCGCATGACGAGTTTCTTCTGAAGGGGGAAAAAAATGCAGCAAAAAGAAAACACACAGACACAAATGATTGAAAAACCAGTAAGAATTATATTCCAAAAGGCGGCTTCACTTTTTCAGCTCAGATCACTAATGTCAGCAAAGCCCCCTCCCACCCTGCGTCAGCCGTGGACAGTTCGAAGATGGAGGCGGCCACAGGCCTCTCTGTCATGCAGCAGCTGGGCTGGCGCTGACGAAATCAACATTGGTCCACCCCACGGTATTGGCTTTACAAGATTTCTAGCTTAGATACGTTCGCGGACAATCCTTTGGGGAATGCAATGTAATCACTGCATACGTCAAAAATATTAACAACTTGGTGTTTTCTTTTCATTCTACACATGGCTTGGAGCAATGAACACCTAAGATTCTCGACACAGTTCTTTAAAAATGACACATTGCTTGTCTAGCTCGAACGGAACTCCTCATAACAAACAGTCTTTCAGTTTCATGAGTAGGGTTGTGATCCTCAACTTCGACAAGAGTGGCAGCCTCGCTACTTATTAAAGAAAATGGCTCCAAAATGAAAACTACACATCTCTTGGGGGCCAAAGTCCAGGTGGTTATACAGCAGGTGATCTTTTCAGGTGGATAAACTTACAAGGCTTGAAAAATCTCTTCACTGGTTTCCTTGCAAATTTCAAGGAGTAGATGAATACAGTTATGGATATTGATCTTTAGGGGAAAAAATGAAGATTAGAAATAAAAAACAGTATTTGAATAAACAATTTCCCATCACATAAATTGTTTAAAATATCCGTCTTTTCTCCTCACCTAAGATGATGGTTCTAGGTGTTTCAGCCTGGAGAAAAACAACAAAATCTTTGTCCAAATATGTACAAGCATATCAACATATATTTAAATATCTCCACATGTTAAGGATTTTACCTAACTCGCTAATTAACAATTAGATCTCTTTTACACATTTTTCCATTCAATCTATTTGTCAGATGTGCTGTGTTCTTGATAGGAATGGTCAGTAATTCCCCACCAAGGAGGAAGTCAGATGTGGGAGGAGCATGGTGCTGCTACCAGAGAGCCGGTGTTTCTCTGCCCCTCCCCTTAGATGGTGAGGTGAATCACTGACACAGGGGAAGTCCTGGCGTGCTGTGATCATTGTTCTTCTCGAAGGCAGACATTTCACTCCGAGATGAGACTTCAAGGGTGAATTTCCAACACTTGGAAAAAATACTTCGCGAATTTACCAAAAGCCTGATTACCTGAGTTGAGATGATTTAACACACAGTATTTCAAGAAGTTTATTTTTAGGAAGATAATGGAAAACAAAGTTTATCCAAGCACCATGAGACTATAACTTAGATGAGACGTAGAAGCACATTCCAGTAAAGTGAATTTAAACAGAAAGAAAGGCGAGTGCCTAGCTGAGAGTAATATGTCTCATTCTGTGAAAGCAGAGAGATAAGTCGGGTTACATGGGAACCACCAGAGGTTTCTTCACTTTCTTCCCCCATCCCTGCTCTTACCCGTGAGCACACCGTATGTGTATGTGTGTGAGTGTTCTGTCCCAGGCCTCATGCTTATACTTTGGGGCTTGTGATGCAGCCAGCTCGCTGTGAAGTCCACCTCACATCTCCATAGCCAAGATCAGGCCTCTGTGGAAAATAAAATTTATGTCGGAAATAAACGGTGCTTTTATGACGTTACAAAACAATAGAAGCAGGACCTCACCTGCCTTCCCTGTTCTCAGCAGTTTGAGATGATGTGTGGGTGCTCACTGTCACTACTTAGAATCACATATTCCACTTTTCCAGGATAGTTCCTGATGAAAACCTCCCAGACTGTGGAAGGAACTTTTGAGAGCACACAGAGGGCGATGAAGGCTCAGATAACAGGAGCAAAGAAGGAGAGGGCTCCCAGGGAGGGGACACAGCAGGCCTGCCTGATCCAGACTGGGGGATTTGGAGTCTAGATTTCTATCATGAAGAACGTGATTTTAATCAGGAAACAGCGAATTTGGGGAGAGTGAATTGGGGAGGGAGAGAGCTTTGGGCCGATAGAACTGTAGGTGATAGACGCTGAAGCCAGAGACCCTAGGACATTCTAGGAGCTTGAAAAATTTCAGTGTGGATCCAGTTTAGAGTAAGGGGTGGTCATGAGGTGGGACCCAGCATGCTTGGGTAGTCAGATGCTGTTAATGGAAGGCTGTAATAATGGTGGGTGGGGCCAGAGAGGTATGAAGGAGTCAATACTCAATTCTAAGGACCTTGTGATACTCATACAAATTTACATTGTATCCTGGGGAAATTCCTATAGACAAAGGAGAGCTCCAGGAGAGAGAATAGAACCCTGTGGGATGAAGAGTGTCTTTGCCCCATCGTGAGCTCTGGGCAGGTCGTTTGCCCATGACCTCCCTTCAGAGGCCCAGATGCTGTTTTATGCTTGGCAGACAAATGTTTTTTTGTTTTTGTTTTTGTTTTTGTTTTTGTTTTTGTTTTTTTTTGAGACAGAGTTTCACTCTTGTTACCCAGGCTGGAGTGCAATGGCACGATCTCGGCTCACCGCAACCTCCGCCTCCTGGGTTCAAGCAATTCTCCTGCCTCAGCCTCCTGAGTAGCTGGGATTACAGGCATGTGCCACCATGCCCAGCTAATTTTTTGTATTTTTAGTAGAGACGGGGTTTCACCATGTATGGTCTCGATCTCTCGACCTCGCGATCCACCTGCCTCGACCTCCCAAAGTGCTGGGATTACAGGCTTGAGCCACCGCGCCCGGCCAACAAATGGTTTTAATGGAGAGATTTTAATGAATAAACCTAACAAATGAAAAGACTTAACATTAAAAAGAACAAAAATGCTTGGTGGTTTCTGATTTAAGTCTAGAGAGGACATTAATACATCACTACAATTTTCTTTTCTTTTTAACCTTATACATATTGTTCCTTATAAAATCTAACTCTATGTCTAAAGTTAGCAGGGAATTATAAACAGAGGGGAAAAAGGCATTTTTCATTCTCTCAGTCTAAGTATACAAACGCTTAGGAGTTAGTAAATTTTCTTCAAACCTTTCCCCTTAAGAGTGAATGTTTTATCACATTTGTACTCATATTATGTAGGCAGTTTAAGCCCAGTTTTTCATATAACATTACACCATAGTTATTTTTCTTATTGTTGGATTCAATAGCCATCATTTTAAGTAAAAAGATAATATTTCATCAACAAAATACACTATATCGTATCTATTCTCCTATTCTTAAATTATGATCACCATTTTGCTACATAAAGGATCTATTTTTGTGGGTCTTCCCAAGAGTTTTGAATTATTCCTTTGGGATGGATTCCAAGACCTGGAATTTCCATTGAATGTGTATCAATGCACTTATGTCCTTTTGTTCATATTACCAAAATGTTTTCTAAATGGGTAATTCTAGTCTACACTCAGACTATCTGCTGCAGAGAAAAAAAAAAAAAAAAAAGGCTTCTAGGGAACTTGTGGGGACTTCTCATCCACACGCCACGCTCTACATTGTATCATCCTTCTTGGCTATGAAGAGACATCTGAGCAATGCGAGTGCTATGGAAGCCCAGCAGATGGACACATATATCAATGGAGTTTGCTTCTGGCCACATTTCCACCTTTAGGAATTGTCAGGATGCCATTCTCCACGGTGTCTCTGCATCTCAGACTACATTTATCCAGCAGCCTTAGAAGCTGGTGTCTCCACCAAGGGCAAAGGGCAGACTCGTTTCCCGATCAAGATTATAAGGATAGTGTCTCCTTCAGAGAGGAAGTTTGGGCTGTTTGCTAGCAGCCCCAGGAAGGTTAGGGGTTTGGAACCCTCAGTGGTCCTCAGCACATGGCATTCACCTGGGCCTCCCATATGAAACCGATGCAACAGAAGCTCATGCTCCCTGTTGTGCTATGACTAATATGCAGTCTAGATCCATTCCTCACACATGCAGTCTACAGAAGGGTGGGTAGCCCGTCCAGAAGCTGTAGTGATTGCTGCTCCTGAGGGATTCCTTGACCATGTGACAGGTTGTGGAAGGACAGACCAACAATGTCTGTGCAGACATGGCTGCAACTGAAGGCAGGAAAGTGGTCTGGCTTCTGGTACAAATGACAGCACCTATTCTGTATTTTGTTTATTTTCTGAACACCTATGTAACAACCACTCCTGTTTGCTTGAAGAAGACCTGAGACCCGGGAGTCAGACACGCTCAGATGCAACTGCTGGTTTCAATGCTGACTCTTTTCATGCCCTTGAGCATGGTACTCTCTACTTTGTTCATGGTACTCTCTATGCCTTCCTTTCCATGTATGAAACAGAAATAAGAAGAGCATCTCACAAATTTGTTTAATGAGATGATATAGTGAAGTGCATGGCACTGTGAACTGGCTCCTAGAATATACTGAGAATATGTTAACTAGTGCTTCTTTACTGCCTGATTATAAGATTTGAACAGCTTTTCAGTCTCCAAAGACCAGATAATTTGGTATAAAGAAAAATCTTAATTGATAATCAAACCCAGACTCTTAATATTGCTGTTGGAAAAAAGGAACACAGTGACATGCCTTCTGCTAAACTGACACCAAGTTAGTACCGGGCAGGATTACCCTATAGATTTCCTCAGTATCAGTTCAATTCCCACTCTACTGGAACTTTGACTCACCCTGTAGTCTTCGAGACTGAGTGAAGTGCTGTGTAGATAGGAAGCAAGGACAGACAAGATGGAATTAAGTTTAAAAACACGTAGAGAAGCTAAGGATTGCCATAGGACTGCCCTTAAAACTAGACAGACACAGGCCGGGCGTGGTCATTCACATCTGTAATCCTGCCACTTTGGGAAGCAGATCACTTGAGGTCAGGAGTTCAAGACCAGCCTGGCCAACACAGAAAAACCCTGTCTCTACTAAATATACAAAATTTAGCCAAGTATGGTGGCGTTTCCCTCTAGTTCCCTCTACTTGAGAGGCTGAGGCAGGAGAATTACTTGAACTTAGGGAGTGGATGTTGTAGTGAGATGAGATTGTGTCACTGCCCTCCAGCTTGGGAGCTTGGGTGACAGAGAGAGACTCTGTCTTTATAAAACAAACAAACAAACAAAAAAACAAAAAAGAAAAAAAAAACAAAAAAACAATAACAGCAACAACAACAACAAAAAGAAAGCAATTTGAAGTATTATTGAGAGAAGATTTCTGATAGAAAATAAAGGCTTCAAATTTTTTTTTTTTTTTTTTTTTTTTTTGAGACGGAGTTTCGCTCTTGTTACCCAGGCTGGAGTGCAATGGCGCGATCTCAGCTCACCACAACCTCCACCTCCTGAGTTCAGGCAATTCTCCTGCCTCAGCCTCCTGAGCAGCTGGGATTACAGGCACGCACCACCATGCCCAGCTAATTTTTTTTGTATTTTTAGTAGAGACGGGGTTTCACCATGTTGACCAGGATGGTCTCGATCTCTTGACCTTGTGATCCACCCACCTTGGCCTCCCAAAGTGCTGGGATTACAGGCTTGAGCCACTGCACCCTGCCAAAGGCTTCAAATTCTATGGGCTAAGAGTAAAATAGCTTACTCAGAAAGGTGGTTCTCTTTCTGAGACAATTTTCTTTTTCTATTACAGGTAAAACTAAATTTTAATGTTGCCTGCTGAAATCACATAACATGAAAAGTGGCAATAGGATTAGAAAACATATACAAAAGAAGAAACATTTTATTAAAAGAAGATATCCAAACTCTAAAGTAAAATAGAATAAGCTCATAAATGTTTAGTAAAATAGTAGAGGACATCTCAAAACTGTCTGTGCCCATAGTTACATTGTTGCACAAATTGTAAAGTTTATTCTCTGTAGGTTTATTGCCAAGTTAAAAACGAGGAAACTGAGGCCAGCACAAGAAAATTAGATGCCAATTTATTCAGCTCCCAGGCGAGGTTCTGTGGTCCTGGGGAGAGGGGCCAGGGAAGTCGCCTGACTCCACTCAGGAGTGGGGTTTTATAGGGAGTGAAGGAGTTTGATTGGATTTGGAGAAACAGGATGTGGACGGGGTGAGCTGCTATTGGTAGGTAGGTGGGACTTCCGGTGAGCGGGCTAAGTGCTGAGTGCAGAGGGGATTTCCAAGGTGGAGTTAGATGATTAACATATTCTGATAACATAAATTTTCAAGCAGGGAGGGAGATGGGTGTGTCCAAACTCCCGGCGAGGAAGCCAGCCTTACACAAATCATAAAATATTTCCTAAGCTAATGATTAGGAAAGCTTCATGCAAACTATAAATCCCTCTAAATATGTAAATTAATATAATTAATAATGTATAGTAATAGGATTAATATTATAAATAATATTGCATGGGCATTTTCTTAGGATGGACTATGCTCTGGTAATAACACCTATGTCTTCAAAGATTGATGCAATAAAGGTTTGCATTTTTTAGTCATAAAAATTTCACTGCAATTCTTGGCAGTTTTTCAGGGTAGTCCTCCATGTAGTAATTTAATGATTCTTTTTGCTCTAATCTAGTGCATCCACCATTTCAATGTGAGGCATCCTTGATCACCTTTACAAGGAAGACAGCAATTTTGAGGCCAAACTTGTATATGTTAGCCCCAAATATGCATACTGCTTACATCCACAGCCCAGGGCAAGAACTAACTAGTCAAGAAGATTGAGAAATAAGAGAGACAAACTGAGTCCTTGGGGGACCCCCATTCTCATCAATAAAATGTGTGTACCTATGCAACAATCTTGCGTGTTCTTCACATGTACCCCCAAACCGAAAATGCAATTTTAAAAAAATTATTGTCTGTGGGCAATTTCTAAGACACCTACCTGTGCAATGCATTTGGAAAGAGCTTCATGCAAACATTTCTTAAAATTTAGATGAAAAGTGGTGCTTAGTATGATAAAGGCTTAATTATCAACAAAATTCAAATCTCTGAAACATGTCATTACATGGAACTAATACGCAAGGTTTTACTCTGTTGTGAAAGCTGGTGTGGTTTTAAAAATGAGGGCTCATAAACTGGTTAAATAAAACAAAAACATGCTTCTGTTAAAACACTATGCAACCACTAAGAATAATGCAATAGAGCTATATGGGCTGATATGGTAAAAAACAATGTGCAGCAAAGTATTTGATGAGTGTAATTCCATTTCTGTGCTTGCATTCATGTGTACACACACACACATGGCTGGTCTTCACTTCCCAGGATCCCTTCAGTTAGGTGTGTCTGTATAAAAGAGTTCTAGCTTATAAGCTGTAGGGAAAATAGCTGTATACTATTTTACAATTTCCAGCTTGGCCCATAAACCCTGATCTAGCCATCAGCCACGTTTTTCTTTTCTACTTGGGCTTCTGCTCAATATGAAAAAAGCTGCACCTTGCATCCCTGCTTGGAAGAGGGACACCTACCAATGGGAACACCTTCTTTATACTTTATGTGAGTAAGAAATTAAGTTCTATCACCCTTCAGCCTTTATGCATATTAAAAGTTTCCCTGCTATACACCTATCTCACTCTGACTGAAAGAAATTAAAGTCTGTAGTTGCTCCATGAGGGAGCAAGACCAAGGATAATTGGGGCACTCAGTGCCCTTCAACTTTTGACTTAAGATCTTGAAAAATCAAAGATTAAAAAGGAAAATAAGACAAAATAATGATCATGTTACATGCTTGCCTTTTTACACTTATCTCTTTATGCTACATATTTGATATTAAAAAGAAAACAAAAGAATTCATGTAGTTGGTAAGAACATGTGTCAATTATATAACCAATATTTTAACTTAAGTGTTTGGAGCTTCAGCTTCACCACTTTCAAGCAAGGTCTTTTAGCTTAGTGACTACTATAGTATCTTTCATAAAAGATCTGTAATTACAGGTTTTATGTAGGCATGTAGGGAAAAGATCATCAGACTTCACAGTGAAACAGGCATTTTAAGAAACGAAAAAAGTTCAGGGCTGATAAAAGTTATTACTTGAAACGAGGAGAGATGAAAATCCTAGCTTCCTTTAACTTACAGGCATAGGGCAATAAAAAAGTAGTGTTTTGGGATTTTGAAAGAGTGCTCGTGTGTGCGTGTGTGTGTGCGCACAAAATACACATAAAACTCTAATAATTACAAAAATAAAAGAACACTAGAGAATATAAAAACAAACAATAAATGTGAAATGTTTCTAAAAATGCTAATTAAAAAGAAGGAAAAGCAGCTGCCTGACCACAGCGTAATGGTGTAAAGACACACACATACTCACACACACACACACACACACACGCACACACAACTTGTAAAATTCCATACTTTCATTCATTCTCTCTGATGAAATTATATCTGATTTAGAACTCCAAAATTATTCTTATTGTAACAATCTCCTTTGTTTATCATTGCCTATTGAGAAAACTTTTGTCACTTGGAAGTGTCAGATTACCTACATTCCAATCTGTTGTCAGCTCCTCTCCTCACCAATGGTTTTATGAATAATCCTTTATTCAAAAGAGCTTTTATTTCCAGGATAAACCACAAAAGGAATGCTATGATATGCATATCCCCAGTGCCAATTCTCTTTTGAATATTCTAGATTCCCTCAGCATGTATTCTCAACCATAGTTCTCTTTCAATATTCTTACTTTTAAGACTTTTTACCCTCTTCGCCTCTCCTCCTGTTTTTGACAAGGTGGGCATATGATAGAGCTTTGTATTCGTCTGTTTTCATGCTGCTAATAAAGACATACCTTAGACTGGGTAACTTATAAAAGAAAGAGTTTTAATTCACTCACAGTTCCACACGGTTGGGGAGGCCTCATAATCGTGGCAGTAGAGCAAGGGTTGTCTTACACAGTGGCAAGTACGAAGCTTGTGCAGGGGAACTCCCATTTATAAAACAATCAGATCTTGTGAGAATTAATCACTGCCATGAGAACAGTATGGGGGAAATTCCCCCCATGATTCAATTATCGTTTCCTAGCACCACCCTTCAGAGGTGAAGATTATTACAACTCAAGGTGAGATTTGAGTGGGGACGCAGCCAAACCCTAGCAAGCTTAGAGAATCAGACATTTGGCAAAGAATCTTTATAAACCTAGTAAGACCTACCATATGTTGAAAGCCAACTCTTGAAACAACAGGTAAAGTCCATTGCTTTTATTACCCCTGATCCTTATGTACTAGTGTGTAAAATGGGTATCTCTACTGTTTCTTAGGTGAGAGAGAAAGTTGGGGCTAAGGAAGGTCAAATAGGTTGCACCTGGTTTTATACCTAATCAGAGTCAGAGCTGGGAGGTAAACCCAGGTCTACTTTAAATACCATTTTCATTCCAGGAGGAAAGACGTCAATTCACTCATTTATTTAATCATGCAGAGAGTATTTGGGATTCTACGCTGAAGGGTATTTTGTGATAAATTCAAAGTCAGAATTTCTTTCCAACGCTCATTCTGGAGTTAAGAGGGGATGCAATGATTGAAAACAGGAGAGCATGTTATAGTTCCCCATGCTTCAGCCCTAGGCACAAAGGTCTTCTTATAGACAGAGCTCCACTGGCTCAACTGACTCTTTGACACAGGAAAATGAATACAATGCAGTAAGCTAATCCTAGATGGATCTTATGTTTCCAACCTATGTCTGAACCATTTAATTTGTTTACTCAAATAAATCAACAGAGCACAGAGTCAGCCTTCTGTGGGTATCTCTAGAGTAATCAGAATGGGCTCTACAGGCTCTCTTTGTCTAGCTTGGTGTGGAGGCATTGCTGATACTTGACTGTGTGATAGTGGGCAAGTAACAGCCACAGACTCATCAGTTCATACATCCCTCACTTGATAATTCTGAAGCCCTTGTACTCTTTTTTCCTCGTATTTTTTTAAAGAAATATTTTATCATAGGAAATTTGGCATGTTCAGCTTTTAAAATTTTTTCTTATATCCATTTGCCCAGAATGAGATCCCTTGGCCATCATCACATTTGTCCTATATACATCTGTTGGACAAAATAGCCTTTTACAGATCATCCAGAGAAATACACATTCAGCAGTAAGTAAATTACAGTCAGTCAGTTTACATAAATTACAGCTTCCAAGTGTAGGAAATAAGAAGAAATACCTGTTGGAAGCTGTAGGATATCAAGAAGCCCATCACCTAAGATTATTGTATCTCATGACATATCATCCTTCTCTTGGCTTTCCCTGAGGAGTAGTATGTATTTTTTTTGAGAAACTAGTAATAATTCTTGGTTCCTTATGCTCACCTCTACATTTCACTGGTCAACTAACGTTGAACATTTTGGTTCCCACACTGTCTCCAATGCATCTTTTCAATGCACTGTTTCTGAACTGGGTAATTGAAATTTATTCTCCACCCGCACCAACACATGCATACACATTCATCTCTATTGTCTTTGTGCTCAGTTCTTCACCAATGTACTGCCAGAAGAATCTTCTACAACACAAACTAACTGGATCACTGCCTTGGTCAAAATCCTTTAGTAATTCCAAATTGATCAAAGCATAAAAATCCCCAAAACTGAAAAATGTCCCCATGTTATGTTCAAATTATCCTTCCATCCTTATTCCCAGAAGGTTAATGTATTAAAGAAACAAAACTGCTAGCTCTTTCTGAAGCATACCCTGCCCTGTCACTTTGCTTAACCTAAATCGACTAAATAGAATGCTCTTCTTCCTTTTCCTCACCTGACTAAGTCTGTAACTTTTCTCTGTTTTCTCAGGTTGAGTTAGTTCTGCCCACCCTTGAGTCTCAACACTTGACGTATGCCAACATGAATGGTCCTGACACCCAAAGGAAATGAGTCTCCTGTTGACTTCACTCACAAAATGAGCTCTTCTACTTAAAGGGCCATTTCACTTTCAGTTGTTAATTAATTATTTCATTAAAAGTATTTTGAATGAATGAATGTATGAATCTTGAAAAAGTTTGATTAAAATATGGTGCCAGCAGTGAGTAGCATTTATGTTAGTGGGTGAGTAAGTCAGAGTATTGAAATTTTCTTTAATACAGTCTTACATAATTGTCTTCCTGGCCTTGACCAAGCCTCCCATCAACAAGGGAAAATTCTGCAATTTCTTCATCATAATTTACTTATCTGTAGGCCCTAGTGTCTAATGACATCAGATGAACCAGATGCTTAGTTTCACCAGTAATGCTTGTGGCCCTGACAATAGCATTTTTTTTTTGTCCTTTCTTGAACAAAAAAAAAATTGTATAATGTTACTTGATTTTTTTAAAAATCACATAATGATATTTAATATGCATTATTTGTGATGGATCAAAATGGCTACTTTATTTTATTTTATTTTTATATTTTATTTTATTTTAAGTTCTGGGGTACATGTGCAGATCTTGCAGGATTGTTACATAGGTATACGCATTCCATGGTGGTTTGCTGCCTTCATCACTCCCATCATCTACATTAGGTATTTCTCCTAATGCTATCCCTCCCCACCTCCTGCTATGCCTCCCCTAGCCCCCAACTTCCCAACATACCCAGTTTTGTGATGCTGCCCTCCCTGTGTCCATGTGTTCTCATTGTTCAACACCCACTTATGAGTGAGAGCATGCAGTGTTTGGTTTTCTGTTCTTGTATTAGTTTGCTGAGAATGATGGTTTCTAGCTTCATCCATGTCCCTGCAAAGGACATGAACTCATCCTTTTTAATAGTTGCATAGTATTCCAAGGTGTATTTGTGCCACATTTTCTTTAGCCAGTCTACCTTTGATGAGCATTTGGGTTGGTTCCAAGTCTTTGTTATTGTAAACAGTGCCAACATGAACATATGTGTACATGTGTCTTTTTTTAATTGCATTTTAGGTTTCGGGTACATGTGGAGAACATGCAAGATTGTTGCATAGGTACACACGTGGCAGTGTGATTTGCTGCCTTCCTCCCCATCACCTATATCTGACATTTCTCCCCATGCTATCTCTCCCCAACTCCCCACCCCCCGCTGTCCCTCTCCATTTCCCCCCAACACACCCCAGTGTGTAGTGCTCCCCTCCCTGTGTCCACGTGTTATAATTGTTCAACACCCGCCTATGAGTGAGAACATGTGGTATTTGATTTTCTGCTCTTGTGTCAGTTTGCTGAGAATGATGGTTTCCAGGTTCATCCATGTCCCTACAAAGGACACAAACTCATCGATTTTGATGGCTGCATAATATTCCATGGTGTATATGTCCCACATTTTCCCTGTCCAGTCTATCACCGATGGGCATTTGGGTTGGTTCCAGGTCTTTGCTATTGTAAGTAGTGCTGCAATGAACATTCATGTGCATGTGTCCTTATAGTAGAACGATTTATAATCCTTTGGGTATATACCCAGTAATGGGATTGCTGGGTCACATGGAATTTTTATTTCTAGGTCCTTGAGGAATCGCCACACTGTCTTCCACAATGGTTGAACTAATTTACATTCCCACCAACAGTGTAAAAGTGTTCTTATTTCTCCACAACCTCTCCAGCATCTGTTGTCTCCAGATTTTTTAATGATCGCCATTCTAACTGGTGTGAGATGGTATCTCAATGTGGTTTTGATTTGCATTTCTCTAATGACCAGTGATCATGAGCATTTTTTCATATGTTTGTTGGCCTCATGAATGTCTTCTTTTGTAAAGTATCTGTTCATATCCTTTGCCCACTTTTGAATGGGCTTGTTTGTTCTTTTCTTGTAAATCTGTTTAAGTTCTTTGTAAATTCTGGATATCAGCCCTTTGTCAGATGGGTAGAATGCAAAAATTTTCTCCCATTCTGTTGGTTGCTGATTCACTTTAATGACTGTTACTTTTGCCGTGCAGAAGCTGTGGAGTTTGATTAGGTCCCATTTGTCTATTTTGGCTTTTGTTGCCAATGCTTTTGGTGTTTTGGTCATAAAGTCCTTGCCTAAGCCTATGTCCTGAATGGTTTGCTTCTAGGGTTTTTGTGGTGTTAGGTCTCATGTTTATGTCTTTAATCCATCTGGAGTTAATTTTAGTTTAAGGTGTCAGGAAGGAGTCCAGTTTCTGCTTTCTGCACATGGCTAGCCAGTTTTCCCAACACTATTTATTAAACAGGGAATCCTTTCCCCATTGCTTGTTTTTGTCAGGCTTGTCAGAGATCAGATGGTTGTAGATATATTGTGTTGCCCCCAAGACCTCTGTTCTGTTCCATTGGTCTATATCTCTGTTTTGGTATCAGTACCATGCTGTTTTGATTACTGTAGGCTTGTAGTATAGTTTGAAGTCCGGTAGCATGGTGCCTCCTGCTTTGTTCTTTTTGCTTAGAATTGACTTGGCTATGCAGGCTCTCTTTTGGTTCAATATGAAGTTTAAGGGTTTTTTGTTTGTTTGTTTGTTTGTTTTCCAGTTCTGTGAAGAATGTCATTGGTAGCTTGATGGGGATAGCGTTGAATCTGTAAATTACTTTGGGCAGTATGGCCATTTTCACGATATGGATTCTTCCTAACCATGAACATGGAATGTTTCTCCATCTGTTTGTGTCCTCTCTTATTTCCTTGAGCAGTGGCTTGTAGTTCTCCTCGAAGAGGTCCTTTACCTTCCTTGTTAGTTGTATTCCTAGGTATTTTATTCTCTTTGTAGCACTTGTGAATGGGAGTTCGTTCTTGATTTGGCTCTCTTTAAGTCTGTTATTGGAGTATAGGAATGCTTGTGATTTTTGCACATTGATTTTATATCCTGAGACTTTGCTGAAGTTGCTTATCAGTTTCAGGAGATTTTGGGCTGAGACTATGGGGTCTTCTAGATATACAATCATGTCATCTGCAAATAGGGACAATTTGACTTCCTCCTTTCCTATTCGAATACCCTTTATTTCTTTTTCTTGTCTGATTGCTCTGGCTAGAACTTCCAGTACTATATTGAATAGGAGTGGTGAGAGAGGGCATCCTTGTCTAGTGCCAGATTTCAAAGGGAATGCTTCCAGTTTTTGCCCATTCAGTATGATATTGGCTGTTGGTTTGCTGTAAATAGCTTTTATTATTTTGAGATATGTTTCATCAATACCTAGTTTATTGCGGGTTTTTAGCATAAAGGGCTATTGAATTTTGTCAAAGGCCTTCTCTGCATTAATTGAGATAATCGTGGTTTTTGTCTTTGGTTCTGTTTATGTGGTGAATTACGTTTATAGACTTGCGTATGTTGAACCAGCCTTGTATCCCCGGGATGAAGCCTGCTTGATCATGGTGGATAAGCTTTTTGATGTGCTGTTGCAATTGGCTTGCCAGTATTTTATTGAAGATTTTTGCATCTATATTCATCAGAGATACTTGCCTGAAGTTTTCTTTTCTTGTTGAGACTCTGCCAGGTTTTGGTATCAGGATGATGTTGGTCTCGTAAAATGATTTGGGAAGGATTCCTTCTCTTTGGATTATTTGGAATAGTTTCAGAAGGAATGGTACCAGCTCCACTTTATATGTCTCGTAGAATTTGGCTGTAAAGCCTTCTGGACCTCGGCTTTTTTTTTTTTTTTTTTGGGGGGGGGTGGGGAGGGGTTGGTAGGCTCTTAATTGCTGCCTCAACTTGAGACCTTGTTTTTGGTCTATTCATGGTTTTGACTTCTTCCTGGTTTAGGCTTGGGAGGTGGCAAGTGTCCAGGAATTTATCCATTTCTTCCAGGTTTACTAGTTTATGTGCATAGAGTTGTTTGTAATAATCTCTGATGATAGTTTGAATTTCTGTGGAATCTGTGGTGATATCCCCTTTATCGTTTTTATTGCATCAATTTGGTTATTCTCTTTTTTCATTCTTATTAATCTGGTTAGTGGTCTGTTTTGTTGATCTTTTCAAAAAACCAGCTCCTGGATTTATTGATTTTTTGAAGGGTTTTTTTATGTCTCTGTCTCCTTCAGTTCTGCTCTGACCTTAGTTATTTCTTTTCTTCTGCTAGGTTTTGAGTTTTTTTGATCTTTCTCCTCTAGCTCTTTCAATTTTGATAATAGGGTGTCAATTTTGGAACTCTTCTTGCTTCTCATGTGGGCACTTATTGCTATATATTTTCCTCTAGAGACTGCTTTAAATGTGTCTCAGAGATTCTGGTATGTTGTGTCTTCATTCTCATTGGTTTCGAAGAACATCTTTATTTCTGCCTTCATTTCATTGTTTATCCAGTCAACATTCAAGAGCAAGTTGTTCAATTTCCATGAAGCTGCACGGTTCTGAGTTAGTTTTCGAATTCTGAGTTCTGACTTGATTGCAAGTTAGAACTTGCAATCTGAAAGACTGTTTGTTATGATTTCCGTTCTTTTGCATTTGCTGAGGAGTGATTTACTTCCAATTATGTTGTCAGTTTTAGAGCAGGTGTGATGTGGTGCTGACAAAAATGTATATTCTGTGGATTTGGGGTAGAGAGTTCTGTAAATGTCTATTAGGTTTGCTTGGTCCAGGTCTGAGTTCAAGTCCTGGATATTCTTGTTAATTCTCTTTCTGGTTGATCTGTCTAATATTGACAATGAGGTCTTAAAGTCTCCCACTATTATTGTGTGGGAGTCTAAGTCTCTTTGTAAGTCATTAAGAACTTGCCTTATGTACCTGGGTGCTCCTGTATTGGGTGCATATATATTTAGGATCTTTAACTCTTCTTGTTGCATTGATCCTTTTACCATTATGTAATGTCCTTCTTTGGATCTTTGTTGCTTTAAAGTCTATTTTATCAGAGATGAGAATTGCAACTCCTGCTTTTTTTTTTCTCTCCATTTGCTTGGTAAATCTTCCTCCATCCCTTTATTTTGAGCATTTGTGTATCCTTGCATGTGAGATACGTTTCCTGGATACAGTACACCAATGAGTTTTGTCTTTTTATCCAATTTGCCAGTCTGTGTCTTTTGATTGGGGCATTTAGTCCATTTAAATTTAGGGTTAATATTGTTATGTGTGAAGTTGATACTGCCATTTTGAGGCTAGTTGGCTGTTTTGCCTGTTAGTTAATGCAGATTCTTCCTTGTGTTGATGCTCTTTACCATTTGGTATATTTTTGGAGTGGCTGGTACTGTTTATTTTTTTTTTCTATGTGTAGAGCCTCTTTCAGGAGCTCTTGTAAAGCAGGCCTGGTGGTGATGAAATCTCTGAGTACTTGCTTGTTCACAAAAGATTTTATTTTTCCTTCACTTATGAAGCTTAGTTTGGCTGGATATGAAATTCTGGGTTGAAAGTTCTTTTCTTTAAGGATGTTGAATATTGGCCTCCACTGTCTTCTGGCTTGTAGGGTTTCTGCTGAGAGATCTGCTGTGAGACTGATGGGCTTCCCTTTGTGGGTAACCCGACTTTTCTCTCTGGCTGCCCTTAGCATTTTCTCCTTCATTTCAACCCTGGTGAATCTGAAGATTATGTGTCTTGGGGTTGCTCTTCATGAGGAATATCTTCGTGGTGTTCTCTGTATTTCCTCGACTTGAATATTGGCCTGCCTTGCTAGATTGGGGAAGTATTCCTGGATAATATTCTGAAGAGTATTTTCCAGCTTGGATTCATTCTCTTTATTGCATTCAGGTACACCTATCAAACATATATTAGGTCTTTTCACATAGTCCCACATTTCTTGGATACTTTGTTCATTTCTTTTTATCCTTTTTTTCCTAATCATGCCTTCTCATTTTATTTCATTGCGTTGATCTTCAACCTCTGATATCCTTTCTTCTGCTTGGTCAATTCGGCTGTTGAAACTTGTGCATGCTTCACGAAGTTCCCATGTTGTGTTTTTCAGCTCCATCAATTCACTTATATTTCTTGCTAAGTTGTCCATTCTCGTTAGCATTTCATCAAGTCTTTATTCAACATTCTTAGTTTTTTTTGCATTGAGTTAGAACATGTTCTTTTAGCTCATAGAGGTTTCTTACTACTCAGCTTCTGATGTCTGATTCTGTCATTTCATCACACTCATTCTCCATCCAGCCTTGTTCCCTTGCTGGTGAGAAGTTGTGATCCCTTGTAGGAGGAGAGGTGTTCTGGTTTCAGGTGTTTTTATCCTTTTTGCACTGGTTTCTTCTCATCTTTGTGGATTTATCCACCAGTCGTCTTTGTAGTTGCTGACTTTCAGATTGGGTCTCTGAGTGGATGTTCTGTTTGTTGATGATGAAGTTATCTCTGTTTCTTAGTTTTTCTTCTAACAGTCTGGCCCCTCTGCTGTAGGACTGCTGAGGTCCACTCCAGGCCCTGCTTGCCTGGGGATCATTTGCAGCAGCTGCAGAACAGTAAGGGTTGCTACCGGTTTCTTCTTCTGTTATCTTTGTCCCAGAAGGATACCCGCCAAATGTCAGTCTGATGTCTCCTTTATGAGGTGACTCTTTGGATATACAAGGATCAGGGAGCTGCTTGAGGAGACAGCCTGTCCTTTATAGGATCTCAAGTGCTGAGCTGTGAACTCCGTTGTTCATTCAGAGCTGCTGGGCAGGTACATTTAGGTCTGCTGCAGCAGAACTCATAAACTGTTTTTTGTTCCCAGGTGCTCTGTCCCAGGGAGTTAGGGCTTTATTTATGAGTTTCCGTTGTGCTGCTGCCATTTTTTTTCCAGGGCTGCCCTGCCCAGCAGGGAGGTAGCCTAGTCAATGTCTTCCTGCAGAGGCTTTCCTGAGCTGCTGTGGGCTCTGCCCAGCTGCCGTGTGAACTTCCCTGCAGTCCTGTTTATATTGGTGTAGTTAGAACTACCTTGGTAATGGTGGCCCACCTCTGTATTAGCAGACTCTCTCTGTAATGGCAGGTTGCCTTGGCAATGGCAGGCAGCCTCAGCAATGGCGAGTTGCCTTGGCAACAGAGGGCTGCCTCAGCAATGATGGACTGCCTCCATAGTGGGGGAGTGTCTCTGTAATGGCAGACACCCCTCCCCCACAGAGCTGGACCTTTCCGGGTTCAGCTGCGCTTGCTGTGAAACTCTCTATCCAGAGAGTTTATGATTGGTGTCCTTCTGTGGGGGTGGGACCAGCCAAGCCTGATCATCTGGCTCCCTGCCTCAGAGCCTTTTTTTTTTTTTTTTTTTTTTTTTTTTTTTTTTTTTTTGTTGAACAGTTGACTCTCTCCCAGGTGTTCCAGTAGCCTGTTGAAAAGGCAGTGGGTTCTGTGTGATTTCCCTTGAGGTGACTCACTGCACTGGCTTAAACAGCAGCACTGAGATTCGTGGCACATTTTTTTGCCCAATGCCCAGGGATCTCCTGGCCTGACTCCCTGTTCAGTCCACTTTTTAATCAGATGAATGGCACCTTCCCGGGGCTCCAATCACCAGCTGAAAGGGCACCTGAACCAGTGTATTTTGTACAGAGAACTGCCACACCTTGGCACAGGCAAAGCAGCTGCGCTGACCAAAACAGGCATCCTGGTGATCTGTGGAGCAGCCCCACCTGGGAGTCTCCCGGCCCGTGGGCAGTAAAAATGCGGCATCCACTTACCCTCTGAGCGTTCACTGGGAGCTGCAAATCTGAGCTGTTTCTAAACGGCCATCTTCAAAATCTTTTCATGTCTTTATAATACATCAATTTATAATCCTTTGGGTATATACCCAGTAATGGGATTGCTGTGTCAAGTGGTATTTCTATTTCTAGATCCTTGAGGAATCGCCATACTTCTTCCACCATGGTTAAACTAATTTATATTCCCACCATCAGTATAAAAGCATTCCTGTTTCTCCATATCCTCTCCAGCATCATTAAAAAATCTGGAAAATGACAACTTTATTAGAGGAAGAGATAATATAAAAATCCATAATCTATTCTAATGGTAATTGCAATCCTCATTCAAAAATTCAAATCAGCGGATAAAATTGTCATAAATGTTCAGATGTAAAACAAAGACATCATCATCCTCTTAGTCTTGAGATAGATATCACTTTCCCAAAAAATTTTCCCTGACTCCTAGACTTGGGAGAAACTCACTGCTATGAATTGTCCTAGCACCCTGCGCTTACCATGCCATTCATAATAGTAGTAGCTGTTTATTTCTTGTCTTCCTTCCATAACTATCTAGGACCTTTTTTGGAAAGGGACAGGATCATCCTAACCACCGTATTCCTCATGCCTACTACAGTGGTGGCATGCAGCAGAATTTCAATAATAGGTTTTAATGAAAGAACAAATGAATAAAGTTTGCTGGTATAAAACAAGGCTAATTTCCAAACTTTTCCTACTGACATGAAGAAGAAAGCATTTTCTTTAGAAGCAACATGTTTTGTTTTGTGTTTTTTATCACTCAGCGGCACTGAAGTGGAAAAATGACAATGTACAGTTCACAGGAAGCAGATAATTCACACTGTGATTAGTCTTTTTGAGTTGTTGACTGAACCAATCATAGGACTTTAGAAGTCATAGGAATACTGTAACCCTGAAACCATGAGTTCACGGCTGGCTGATTACACTCCTGAGACTAAAGCAATAGACCCACAATTAGACTTCCCATTCTTGCTGCCTAAAACTTATTTTGAAATCACAACCTCTGCCTCCTGGGTTCAAATGATTCTCCTGCCTCAGCCTTCTGAGTAGCTGGTATTACAAACATCCGCCACTACACCCAGCTATTTTTTGTATTTTTAGCAGAGATGGGGTTTCACCATGTTGACCAGGCTGGTCTCGAACTCCTGACCTCAGGTGATCTACCCACCTCAGCCTCTCAAAGGACTGGGATTACAGGCATGAGCCACTGCATCTGGCCTCTTGCTGCCTAAAATTTAATAAATTAATTTGACACTGGATTATTGATAATGACTTTGAAATGGGCAGGAAGTAAGGACATGCTGAGATTATGCACTTAAGAAATGACCTATATTTAACTTTAGGGTGGGTTTTATCATCATTTACTTTCAACCTGCTTGTGCCTGCCATTCTGGAAAGTCAGCCTCAACCAATTCTGAAACCATATGGTGAAAAGGCAACTCAGTAAACCATTCTCTGTCTTCACTAACCTATGCTTTCCTTATCATTGTGAATTTATACTAGACAAAATGGCCTCAATTCTTTGACACATAGATTATTGTCACATGCTATGAGTGTCATCATCATTAACATCACCATCTCTTTCCTGCCAGGAGCTAAGCACAGTACCCGTATTGCTTGACTACTGTACAATAATATTAAGAAATATGGACTAATAGTCCCATATTTTAGATGAGAAAACCAAGACTCCAGAGTTATACCAATTTCCAAAAGTCACATACTTAGAAAGTGAAACAACCAAATCTGAATAACTCTAGATCCTATGGCTTACATGTTTTTCTACAGATCAAATCATCACTTCGCTTTTTCTACTTCAGCATTTCTCATGATTGATTGTGGAGATGGAATAAATGCTTTAATTTAAAAATAACTGTCACTTTTAAAAATTGATTCCTCAACCTCTACTTGTTAAAAGCAGACAGAAAACATAAATAAAAACTGCAGTAATGTAAACAAACCAAAAATGACAACAAGGAGTTGAAGGCAGCTGAGAGCTGAAAGTGTCGTATAAACGTCTCAAAGTCTGCCCTTTTACTCAGAGAGCTCTCTGGAGCTCTGCTCTAAGGTCTAGACAGGCATGGCGTTACCTGACTTTCTGTTCCCAAACCCCATCTGATTACATTGCAGTCTCAGTTCTTTATCTGCTTTCCAGCCTATAGGGGTTTAGTGAATGACTGGCTCCCTGAAAATCCCTGAGTCCAGATAGTGCCTTTCAGAGGAACCTCTTTCCTCCCAGGCTTGCACAGTGTATTTCAGGTGGGATGCCTCCTGATGACTCCTTCTGGCTGGTTCTGCTACATTTGCTCACTAACCCTTGGATACTGGCTCATTAGTAATGCAAAAGTGAGTGGTCATTGCTGAGCTGCAGTGGAAAGTCATACCTAAATTTCAAGGCCACCGCACTCTATTCCTCAAAGAGCCCTGTATGGCCATGAGATGCTACTGGAATTTAGACGGGATTTTAGAAGCTGAAACAATAGCAAAGGAAAGTGTTTGCCCGCCTTCCAAACTCTCATAGCAATGATTAGAACATGTTAAGGATTCTTTTCATTCTAGCAAGTATTCTTCCAGGTTTGCTCGAAGACCTAAATCAAGTAAGTGTAGGTTTTCATAAGTGCCCGTGGTTTGGGCTGAAACTGAAAACTGTGATTCAAATGATGCAACTATTATGAAAGTTTTTTCTGTAATAAAGCAATCATAAAATTGAAATCATGAAATGACTAGTGTTTACTGCCTTTCCATTTTCCAAATAATTGACGCCTCTGGGGTTTAGCAGCCTTTTTCTGCTAATTTTTTTTTAAGATGTAAAAGAGAAACATTTGTAAATAGCACCCAAAGTAAGGCATACTAAAAAGACACAAAGATGCTCAGAGGATGCTGAAATAAACTCGGTGTTTAATTTCTACTAAAGTCTTGCAAAGTTTTGGATACATGAGTTAAATATTAAAACAACATTAGGGATTTTTTCTTAAGTTCAGAAACCTTCCATCACCTAGGCAAAACATTTCAATTCTATTTTGGCCTTTGTTAGAGTTGGAGCATCCTCAAATGGTACTTTTTCTAATCTGACACTTTAATGGTTGGCAAATCATGACCATGGGCCACATTCAGCCCACTGTCTGTTTTCCTAAATACAGTTTTACTGGAGTACAACCACACCCAATTGTTTATGTCTTATCTGTGGCTGCTTTTCGCACCTCAGTGGTAGAGTTGAGGAGTTGCAACAGAGACCATATGGCCTGTGGAGCTGAAAATATTTACTATCTGGCCCTTTACAGAAGAAGTTCAACAATGCCTGTTTTAAATAAAGCAGACATTCTATTAGCTGGAACTAGGCTTTTACAGATTATTGACATATAACTGAATCCAATCCTTAACTTTCTGAGCTGCCATTACTCCCAAATGTGTTCCATTCGTGGATGCTAAAAACACTGCTTTTTTATTTTCTTTACCTCTCAAAAAAAGTGCTGAAGAAAACCTAGCATATCAGAAGACCTGTCTATAGAAAAAGTAGGGGATAAAGTCTCCTAAGAACAACCTCAGAGGGTTTTTAGGAGAGCAAACACTGCCCAGTTTGTTCCCGACCAGTCCCATTTCTACTGGCAAACTAAGTGCACAGCTTCAGTCATTACTCCTTGGGCCAGCAAGATTACAGATGTGTTTATACGAATGTGCCAGAGAAGGAGACAAAAAGCAGAGGTTCTCCACCGTGTCTACACATTGGAAGCATCTGAAAGATGAAGACAGATCAAAAGCCAAGTCCTTCCCCAGACGAATTAAATCAGAGTATGAGGAAATGTGGCCAGGGCAGCAGACTGTTTTAAAATTCCCCAGGTGATTCTGCTTTGCAAACAGAACTGAGAGCCCCTGGGTTCCAGTAAGGAAGGGCACTGTATGGAACAAGACGGTCACTAAAATTGGGGGGTTTTCCTTTCCATCTGTAAAATGAGAGGGTAGAAGTGAAGTTCTCTGAGGTCATTCCCATCTGTGAATATGAGTGCAGTTCAATTAAATTAATTTCCCCAGAAGAGGAAGCATGGAACATTGTGACACCTTCTATTATGAAGAAATACTACAGAACTGAAAGAGTTCAGAGCACCAGTGGATTCACTGCCATGGGAACATGGGAAAAAAGACTTGACGGTATTTTTGCTACTACTCCGTGGTTCAGCACTTCAGACAGAAGAGAAGCCAGAACATCTCTGGGACCTGTGTCAGACACATGCTCTTACTCCTGCTGACTTTTGCTGCTGCCTCCGGTTCTGGTGGTTCACTTTTAGTTAACAGACCATAACGAACACATGGTCTGAGACTCATACTGTGCAGAGAACAGGGTGATGCTTCTCAAGAGATAATATTTTCTTTAGAGTACAACAATGGTGGGATAGATTCTGGCTCTGCTACTTACTAGCTGTGAAGGATAAGGTTTACTCATTCTCTCATTTAACAGTTGTCTCATCTGTGCAATAAGGGTAATAATCATCTCTCTATTCTAGGATCATACAGAGGATTAAATAAAATAATGCATCGAAGGCTTGGCAAAGTGTCCGTTACAATGTAGGCTAAATAAGTAATGTATCATCATGACAATCATTTTCATTGTTATTACTATAATCATCATGATGCATTGTCAATATACAGTGAATCAAAGGTACTGTCTACCAGTGATTTCCAATCTGTGGTTACAAGTGACACCTAACATGGCTGACTTTGCTAATATTCGAAGGACTTTATAACAGTAATATGGTATGGTGTCTTTCTGTATAAAATACTTCAGACATTTACAAGAATAGCAGTGGGGGCCGGGCATGGTGGCTCACACCTGTAATCCCAGCACTTTAGGAGGCCAAGGTGGGTGAATCACTTGTGGTCAGGAGTTTGAGACCAGACTGGCCAACATGATGAAACCCCCTTTCTACAAAAATACAAAAACTAGCCAGGCATGGTGGCATGTGCCTGTAGTCCCAGCTATAGGGGAGGCTGAGGCAGAAGAATCACTTGAACTCAAGAGGCAGGGGTTGCAGTAAGCTGACATTGGCACCATTGCACTCTGGTCTGGGTGACGGAGTGAAACTCTATCTCAGAACAAAACAAAAAAAACAAAAACAATAAAAAGCAAGACTAGGCTGGGTGTAGTGACTCACACTTGTAATCCCAGCACTTTGGGAGGCCAAGAAGGGCAGATCGCCTGAGGTTGGGAATTCAAGACCAGCTTGACCAAGATGGAGAAACCCCGTCTCTACTAAAAATACAAAATTAGCCAGATGTGTTAGCTTATGCCTGTAATCCCAGCTACTTGGGAGGGCGAGACTGAAGGATCACTTGAACCTGGGAGGCAGAGGTTTCGGTGAGCTGAGATCATGCCACTGAACTCCAGCCTGGGCAACAGAGAGAGACTCTTTCTCAAAACAAACAAACGAACAAGAAGCCGGCAAGACTAGCAGAGGGCAACATGTACAACAGGCAGGATGCACACTCACTCCCATTCCCTCTCCGACTGCAGAAAATACAGCATCCCATGTGCAGATTGTTATCACACAAATACATGTCCATAAACAACCTATAGTGTATTTTGAATGCTTTATACGCTTCTATAAATAGTATCATATTAAATGGATGCTGGCGAAACCTAGGTTTTTGCTCGATATTATGGTTTTGAGATTTAATCATTGCAACATGTAACATGAAAATCCACAGGTTCTAACTACTATATTCTATGTCACTTTATGATTTTGTCATGATTGATTTCTCCTTTTTATGTGGCTGAATACTCAGATAGTTTCCATTATTCTGTATTACAAAAAAAAAAAAAGAAATTTTGCAATGTCCATTGTACATTTTTCTTGTGTACAAGTGTGGGGGTCTTAGGGTGTTTACCAAGAGCTTTAACACACAAAATTTGCCCGTCTTCAGATTTTCAGCCTCCTTTTTTGGCTCTTTGTTATCTCCTGAATTTGTAAGTTTCGGTGTGCCCCACAACTCAGTTCTTGCATCTTTTCTCTTCTCTAGCTGCATTCAGGTAATATCACCTGGTCCCATGTCTTTAAATACCACCCGGCATTATTATCTACAGTGTGGACATAGTTCTTGAAGTCTGGATTCATACATCTACTTGCTCACTTATACCTTTGTAGATATCTAAACAGATGTATGCTAGATGTTGTAAATGCTCACCAATGGGTTTCTCTTCCAGGCACACAGACAGCATTTCTGATCGCATTCTCACCGAAGTGGGAGAATGTGACTACTTTGTGAAGAAAAAATAAGAATGTGTCTCTTGTCTTAGGTTCCCTGGGAAACTGAGTCACAGGTTTGGTATGGGAGGTTATTGGGCAGCCCTTAAGGAGTCCATCTACAAGGGAGTTAGAGGCAGAGCTCTTGGGAAGAGGGAAGACTTGAAATGTAGTTCATTTACCTTATGATCCCATAAGGGCCCTGGAGGCAAAATTGTCTCTTGGAGTTGTTCCAGATGGAGGCATGATCTGTGTCTTTGTCCTCCTATGTCAGCCATCATTGTACGTGGGCTGCTTCTAGGGAGAAGACATTTCCTTGTGCTAGACAGCTTTCTTTATCTGAGACAATTCATGGGGAGGGACGACATGGTGAGCCACCTAACACTCCAACAACAGGGATAATGAATACCTCAGACCTCAGGGGGAGTTCTAAGCAAGACACCAGCACATTTACTGTACACTCCCAAGCTGAGGGGGTAAACAGAGCATGTCCAGATTTCAATCTTGCACTTCTTTCAGCAGTGAGTGTGAAGACCATGAATTGAAATGGTAGAGACACATTGCTAAGTCACTGTATTGCATAAAAGTCATTGCCCTGGAGACTGATTTAATCTAGAATGGGCACGACGTTGACAAAAACAGATGACTCAATCCACTGAGATTTGCATTTACTGCAACATAAACCTGGCCCAAATGAACCATATCAGTGTCTCAAAATTGATATCTGAAAAACCAAATTCCTGATTCTCCACTCCTCTAAACCTACTCCTTTCCATAGTCTTCAGAACCTAGTAAATGGAAATTCCATTGTCCCAGTTTATAATTAAAAACTCACACAACACATTGAGTCTGTCACAAATTCGATCAGCTCTTTCTTCAAGATGAAGTCAGAAGCTAAACATATCTCACCACCCAGCATTAGCCCTGGTCCAAGCCACTAACATTTATCTCCCAGATTATGCCAATAGCCTCCTAGTTGATTTTCAGATTTTGTGCTTACCATTATCTATTCTTAACACAGAAGATGAGTGAACCTATTAGACAGATAGCACTCTTCTCAAAATCCTCCCGTGGCCTGCATCTTAAATCCTTTAAAGAGCCATGAGGGCTCACGTCATCTAAACCTGTATCAATTCTCCATCCTCATCTTGAACCATTCATACTCATTGTTCTCCAGTCTGGAATAACCCCCCTCCACCCCCAGCTATTCACTAATGCTCTTGCTTCTTTCAAAGCACTGCTCAGATGTCACCTCAGTGTTATGAGCCCTTCCCTGATCACCATCTATTTAAAAAAATATGAATAAATTCATTTTCTTTATTATTTTCCAGAGCACTCATGTCATCCTAAGAAACATTGCAAATTTATTTTTAAACAAATAAAAGACTAGCCCCATGTGAGCATAACTGTCTGCATTTCTCTCCTGCTGCAACTAGAATAGTCATGGCATTCCATAAATATTTGTTGAACAAATGAATTGAATATAATAGTCATTAGTTAATGGTTTGGGAATTCTTTTTAATTTTTGATTAAAAATATTTTTATTTGCATATAATAGAAATTTTATCTATTACTTACATGTTCATAGCTTTCATTTCTTTCTTTTGTTTCTTTTCATATTGCAATGGCTAGGACCATTGGTAAGGATTGTTTTTACCATGAAAAAGAGATAAATTTTATCAAGTTATTGTTCTGCATGAATGGAAATGATGATGTAGCTAATAATTAATGGAGATTCTAATGTCTAACCATACTTAGTTCTCTGTGATAAGCTTCTTGATTTTGGGGATCTATGTCAAAATGCAGAGCCCAGGAGATACAGACCACAGATTCTGATGGCAATAGGCCTTGTGATCATCTCACTGAAAGAGCTATTTTTCTATGAGAGACTGTTCCATGAACAGAGGTTGTGCTTGTGAAGCATAGCCAGGCAAAGTCAATGCCCTCAGGAGCCAGGCAGATGCTGTGAATCAGGGAAATAGGCTGAGGGCAGAAATGGGTAAATGGGAGATGCTGCCTTCATACACGGTGCTGGGAGGAAAATCAGTATCGGCTGCTGCCCTGTGAAAATGAAGGCCCAGGGTGGCCAGGTCATCCAATATTTGTCTAGGAAGACTGGGAATCGGATATTTAACATGTAAAAGATTCTCATTTTTAAGTACCTTTTAATAAATTCAAATTAATACAAGAAGACATCATGTGGTCCAAACAAAACTCATCTCTAGGCCAAGAAAGGATTATGAGTTTGAGACTTACACTGTACAAGAGTGAGTTTATGTCCTTCTCTGATTTCAATAGGCAGTTTAACTCTTTTATCTACATTTCTTCACTCATAAATTACGGCTAACAGTAATTGTCTCACTGAGTTGTGGTTTGTAAATAAGTATCATAAATATTAAAGCAATGCTGAAAAGAAGGAAGTTCACTATGACTCCTAGCCAGTGAAGGCCCCACACTGGAGGAAGGGAGAGAAGGAGGGAGGGGGAATATGGAGCTCAGGCCCATCATGCCTTGATGAAATCCACTCTGAGAGCAGCCATGAGCCACATCAACACAAGTAGCCCTAGTAAGTAATGGGAGCTGTTACATACATTTTTGTTTCCTACTGTCCAGTACAACCAAAATCTACTGCTTACCATTTGAAAAAATGGCAAAGTTAAAAACTGTCCTTGCGGTGGCCGAGCGAGTTAAGTCACATATGTGACAGGGATGATCCCACGGCAAATGGCAGTGCAGGTGCTCAGGACACTTCCAGATGCCTCTTTTCCATCTCCGTTATCTTTTGTGTCTGCAAGGCGGGCACTTTAGAGTTCACCAAGAGGAATGATGCTGGAGTCCAGTCCTAAAGGAAAGTGATCAGACCCATAGGACACCTACACAAGGTAGCGTGGGGGTGGGAGGTGGGGGGATCTGTGGGGTATCTAGCCTTGGTAACCATGCCCCAGCCACCACTCAGCCATTGTTGCCAAGCCTCTGTGTCCTGGTCCCCTGCATATAAAATGACTATTGCGCCAATCCCGGTGTTGAGGGGCTGTACCAGTCCCTATGAGATGAATGCATGTGAGAGATTTTGCACCTGGCACTTAGTGAAATCACCATAACTATGAATCATTGCTATTCTTATTAAAGACAAGCAAAATACCACGCTGAGATAACACGGTGCTCCCAAGAGAAGACGTTTGGACTGCCTGCCGGGCTGGACAGCCAGGCCATATAAAAGAGGACTTGACAGATGGATAGGGTTTCCACAGGCAGTGACTCTCATGGTACAAAGCAGAAGGTTCTCCCAAAACAAAGACCAGGGTGAACAAAAGCACTCAACTGGGAATAAACTGGAATGAACGAGTTGGAACTGGGTTATTCCGGAAACCATCTGGCCGTGGCCAGGATCAGGACTCCACTCCGCCCACGTCCACGTCCCCGCCCCCTCCCAGTTGGTCCAGGTTCTTTGGTCACCATCCTAGAGCCAAGGGCGTTTCTGCAGCGCAGACAGAAGCCGGGCTTCCAGCCCCCTGCGCCAGGGCCGCATTCCTGGGCGGAGACTCAGGCGGAGCTGCGGGCTGGGACGCAGGAGAGGTGGGCCCCGGGGGCCTGGACACTCGCCGAGGCGAGCTGGGTGCGCCCGGAGTGCACACCTGCCCGGACGCCCTGCGGCCTCACCTGCCCGGAAGGCTCTGCGGGCGGGGAGGGCGCATCTGCGCGACCCACGGAGCCAGCGCCGCGCGCGGCTGATCAGCATGCAGGGCCCCCGCGGCCAGGCGCGCAGCTGGACTGCGGCTTCCCCCCGGCCTTTGAAAAAGCCTCTCTCACAGCTGGAGAGAAAAGAGCCCCCGCGCCACTGGCCGGCCATTGTGAGCGGCAAAGAGCCCTTCTTTGGGCGGAAGCAGAAGTTGGCCCAGCTGTCGAGCATTTGAAATGTAAAAGGCCGTGGCGCGCGGGAGGGGAGGCGACCGGGGCTGCGGAGGAAGTGCAAGCTGCCCCGGGGGTGAGGAAACCGTGGGCTGAGAAGTTCACTTTGAGCAATCAATAAGGCTTTCAGAGACCAGCGCAGAAAAAAAACAGTTCCGGAGAGAGGGCAGCGAGAGCCGCCAGCCCCAGCCGCGCTCCTGCAGCCGGGCTGCGTCTGTCACCCGCGGGCCTGCGACAGGCAGCCCATGCCAGGACGCGGGACACAGAAGTCCAGGGCTGCCGGAGGTGAACTGAAAGATGGACTCAGTGCGGGTGCCTGGCTGTCCCCTACACCCCACGCCACCTCCTGCCCGCAGTGACCGCCTCCCTAGGGCGCATGAAGTCCTTTCGCCCCGCTTCGTCTCCAGCCCACGCAGCTCTGTGACACGCCTGGGGTCTCCGCCTCACTCTCTGGGTCAGAGTATGCACTTCCTTCTCCCTTTGGATCTCCTTGCCTTCTGGACAGTCCTCAAAAGCAAGCTCAGTCCCCTCCTGCCACTCTTGCCCAATCCCAGCCCCAGGGCTGCACATAGAATCAGGTGGTCCCTGCTTCTCTGTCTTTCTCGTGACTTTAGACAACCCTCTACCATGGTTCTTGTCACTCATCAACTGTGTGTTCACCACCCGGACTGCCTCAGACCTTGCCATCTGCTAGAAACCCACACACCACCCCCTGCTCCTTGCACCCCGACCTTGGAGAGTTGGCAGGAGAGGGCAAATGCAACTATCTGGTGACCTCTCTCTAATCCAGGCAGGGTCCGTGCAGGGCACTCTCTTTAGGACAGTGGAGAAAGGAGAAATACAACTGCTTCCCTGCCTGGCTGGGGCACCCCATGCTGTACGCCTTTAAAGACGCCCTTAAAACCCCTGGCTTACATGCAGTGGACAGTTCACCATATTGTTACTTCTAGACTGCAATTTGGGGCACGTCATTTTTGCGTGTGACATTCCTTTTGAACCTGCTTGGTGGGCTAGTTCTTCCTTTTGTCACTAGATGAAATTTAAGGCAGACTTCACTACTTTTTTTGTCATGTAAAAAAATCAGGTTACTTGATAGCACAAAAACAATATAGCAGATATGCCACAGTTGTGTTCATTCCCATGTAGTAATTCAACTTGAATATTAATGGAAGTGGAGACTTTTTTCTCCAACTACACCTGAAGTCTTGGTTGGCTTCTTCAGCCCCTCTTTTCGGGGGCTGCTACTGGTCCTCTGCCATGCTGTGGGTGTAATACCTGACTCCATCAGGAAGTGGGATCTGGGACACTAGGGGGTCAAAAGTTCTTGACAACCTCAGTGCTCAGCGGACATCCACACACAAGGCAGCAAGTGAGTAAAGAGACTCTTCCTCTCTAGGGATGCTTCTGTGGGGTCTCACAAACTCCCCTTACCAAGGAGGATGAACACTCAGTTCCCTTGATGTGAGAATGCAGCTCATATGTATGGATCAGAGTCCAGACCAGAAAGCAGAAACATACTGGTTATTTTAACAGAGATAACTGAATTTAAGGGAGAAGTTAGACAGGAAGAGGAAACTATGACCTGCTCAAGGTCTGGGGGAACAAAGTAAAGGGGTTGGGTTGGGAGAACCTGGGGGCTTAGAGGAGGAGCCTCAGAGCCAGAGCCAATCCCTGCAGGAGCGGATTGATGCTGCAGCTGGTGCTGACAGTTCTAGAGTCTGAAGAAGTCAGGGAGCTGGGACTCAGCTTCTAATGGGGGAGTGCTGTTGAGGGAAGGAGAATTATTATAGAAATGTGCAAACACCCAGATGCTGAACTGAAATGCAACTCAAGAAGCCCTACAGGGCAAGCAGTGTTGCTCGGATGCTGCTGACATAGCAGTGTGCAAAGAGAAGGGCGGAGTCCCTTTTCCCTCCTCCAGCCTTGCCATCTCCCTTAGTAGCACATGGGCAGAACTATTCAGGGAACCCTGGCAAATAAAAAAGGTGGTTGGCATCCCCCAGCTTTCCCATCATCAAAAAGCTAGGCAGTGAAGGCTGAGTTTGGAGCTCAGAAACTAGCTTAATAATCAGAGCACCATGCCTAGTGGTCAGTTCTATTTCCTTCTTCAGAACCTAGGCATCAGTACTCTTTGGTCAAGGTCTTTCTGCCCTAGTAAGGGTCTCTCTTTGACAGCAGTTACTCTAACACACTTTTGTGCCCGTGTTCATGACCCATGTCTGTTCCATGGGGAAAAAAAATCCCACGTCCTTGCTCAAAGGTCAGCCTCCTTCACACAGCTGTCCCATGGCTGCCTCCCAGTTCTCACCTCCCGGTCTTCGAGGAGGAAGCCAGATATGACTTCACCGTGTCCACCAAAATACAACCACAATATCTGGCCTCGTGAGTTATTTCTTTAAAGTGCCTTTTCTTTGACCGGGAATGACAAAGGAAAGCGTCTTCATTCTTTGTAGTTCATCAAAACTCATCTGAGGAAAATCTGGCTCCAGCTCTGACTTCTCTCAAACCTTTCGTATCACCAGACGGGTGAAGGATGATGAGCTGTGGCTGGTCTCCTCTTCCTCTTTCTGAAGTCCAGGCTCAAGATCTTGCACCTTGTTGTGGAATAAGACATCTGTCAATTTTTTTAATTCCACAACTGAAATTTCCATTTTATCACTGTGTTAAATTTTAATTAATAAATTCCAAATTAGATGAAAATATTATATGTCTTACAAAAATGGCATTTATACCTTCACTTCCTTGCCATGTATGAAGCTTTATTAAGATGATAAAAAGGAAAAGACATCATTGTCTCCCATGGTGTTTTTGTGACCTAAAGGGAAAATAGAAATACAAAGAAATCATGAGAATGAAGGATGCACAAAGTTAGGAGGAGCTTTGTGGAAGAATGCACAAGTGAAGGGGCTTTGGAGTTAGGTTTTTAACAACAAATTGCTGGCTAGAGAAAGACCTCCAGGAAGCCAGAGAAACAGCTATGTCCTGTCTTTCCAGGCAAGGACGGCAGTACCTACAATGACTTGGGGCTATAAAATAGAAGAGGGTGTCAAAGGCAAAGAACAAACATGACAGTGATTCCGCTGCACTCAGTTTTATATACCAAGACTCTTGTTTGGGTTTTGGAGGCAATGACGAACTAAAATCAAGTCTTGGTGACTCACTAGGTGTGATAATTGAGGGGCAAAAAAGTCAAATACATCACTAAAATATTTTATGTCACAAAACTGTCTTTATGGCTTTGAATGGTTGGATATTCAGGTCATTGAAAGCTGGTGATGAGATGTCCCAGATAAGGGGTTTGTGATGCCGATGGGTCTCATGGGTGGAGACATTCAGCATCAGTGCGATGAGAAGTCCAGAAGTCCAGGGGAGGGCCCAGGCTAAAAGGGGAACCGGACGCATTGCTTCTCAGCTTTCAGTTTGCTTTGCTCTCCATCTCATGGCACACAGCCATGGGAAAAAAAAAAATGGGTATTTGAATATGACTTTTGAAACCACTGGTACATAAAATATACTCATCTCTTATGTGCATGCTTATTTGAAATGAAGCTGCATAGATGATAGATAAACCTTAGAATATGTGGTGCAAATGAACATTTAAGAGACCACTGAGAAAGACATTATTTCTAAAGACATTTCACCTCTCCCCACCCCAAGGAACACCTTATTGACAGCCACACAAAAATGCATTCAAAATCCAAATTTTGTTGCAACACAGTGCCATCTAGTGTTCAATCGGACTATTACCGAGAGGCAATTCCCCAGGGATGCATTGAAGCGCATTAAGACTTAAAACCTGACCTGGGTGTTAAAGGACAAGTTTTAGATGAAGAGCAAAGTCTCACTGTGTAGTCTTCCTTCTAGTAGGTGGTAATGCTCTCCATGTGTTTAGACATAAACAAGCACATGTGTTCAACAAGTTTGATTCAGAAGTTGTGCTTTTAATCTCCAGCCATGCACCTTCCTCCTCTGATGAAAGTCTTCTTCTCAGATTTGCTTTCGAATAGGGTTTTTAGTTAATTATAATTATTCGAACTTGGATTATCCGTTTTAATTATAGTCATTCACATTTTTCATGTACATATAATTAAGCCAAATATTATGTTGGCCTGAAATTGCAAGATTGGTTTGCAGATAGGTGTATTCTCAACTGCCAGACTCAGAAGGGCAGTGGCAAGAAACGTGCCTATTTGTCTTTGTGGATTTTCACATGTGGAACAGCATTGCAAGAGTGTGTAGCTTGGGGGTGGGAGGCTTCCCCAGGTGTCAGGTGACCCATGTTCTTGCTCCAGCATTATCATTCATCTGCCCTGCGACCTACAGCAAGACACTTAATTAAGCCTGTGGGCTATAACTTAGGTATAAAACAGTGATCTTTCTCATGGGCTTATCATAAAACTCAATGAGATCCTTCCTCTATTTTATTTTGTCAACCTTCACTACTTCACTTTGCTATATGTGTTATTTTCCTTGTTTTCTCAATGAAGAAAGTACAATTCAGAGAGAGGAATGTGGATATGTAGGCAGTCAGTTAGTCCATGACAGACCCGGTGGGGTGAGCCAGGGTGACCTGTGTCCCAGGGGGCTCTGTCTTTGTATGCATCACAAATGTCATATACATCAAACTCATTTAAATATGAGGTACAGTAAAACACCATTCAGGAGACCCTGAAAGTTTCTTCACAGAAGCAAAGGTTAACAGGATTTCATATATATATCCCTATCTATGTCTATTTCTGTATCTCTATCTTCATCTATTTCTATTGATATCATTTATCAAGCTAGGTATCTACTTATCACTTTGTGTCCATTCATCTATCTGCCTATATGCTATATATGCATTATATAGCTACCAATCTATTTATCTGCTTATCTACCTATCTATCTATCTACCTATCCTCAAGAAGCAATGGGTTCAATATTCCAATTACCATCAGGAAAAATACATTAATAATAGTGATACCAACATGATTTGGGTTTGGTAGTCTCCCCAAAAGAATGCTAATCTTAAGAACTTTGTTTAAATATCCCATTTTATGTTTCAGCTCACTGCAGTCTTACAGTTTAGACATTGATCTCTACAACTATCCAGATAAAAGGCTGATACCTGCTCTCTAACTTTTCTATGATAGCATTCTGTCTGAAATTAAAACAAAATCAAGTTATTATGCTTTAAGACCTCACATTAGTAAAGATGTTTAAGAGTTTGTAATATCCTGCTTTTGTGATGGTGGGGGAAATGGGTCTTCTCATGTGCTGCTGGTGTGGGTATAAGTGGAGTAACCTGTGAGCAGAAATCTGATATTATTGTTCATGTCTGCAAATCTGCATTCCCTGTCTCAACAACTTGATTTTTATTGTACAATTTTCTTTACTACTCATGCAAGTACAAATACATGTATTCACTGCATTATTTATTGCAGTATTTAAAATACAACCTTTGAAGACAACGTGATTGCCCAGCCAAAGATTATTAAGTACTGTCCAGTTCATCCATATAATACCATGCAATCTATGTGACTGTTACAAAACTATGCTGTGTTTGTGTGTATTGTCATATAAAGAGATCTAAGACATCATCTTCAGTGAAAAACTGCAAGTTGCAAACCTCTAGATTGAAAGCATATGTGTATGTTTGTTAACCACATTTATAGAGTGATTATTACGTTCCAGACGTGGGTCTTAGAAGTTTACAAATATTAACTCATTTAATTATCGTAATAGCACCATGAAGAAGGAGCTATTATTCATCCTCTAGATAAGGAAGAGTGACATGGAAATGTTAAATAACCTCCCAAAGTTACCTCTCTCTCTTTCTTTCTCTTTGTCCCTCTCCCTATCCCGTTTCCTATCTCTGTCGCTATTTCTGCATTCATGTACACAAAGGTAGCAACCCTTTAGTCAGTTAACTAGTTAACCTAGGAGAGTGAGAAGAGTTGAGATGGAAGGAAACATTGATTCCTCTGTGTATCTGGAAGTTGCTTGTTGAAGATATATACACAAATGAATGTTATGTTTCCTCTGTGGTGAGGGATACTGGGTCTCTACTGAGCAGCTTTCCCAGGCCCATCAGCAGGTCTGAGGCAGCTTGTGGAGGTGGAGGTTGTGTGCCCCTCTCCCGAAACCTGGACTAGAAATGAAAGCAGTCGGCATTTGAAACCTTCCTGAGAGCTTGCCAGCTTTGCCATCTGCTCGCCCAGTAGACAACATGCATAGGTCTTCCTTCCAACACTGCATCAGAACCCTGAGCTCTTCCAGAGCTTTCTTTGAACTGCCTTCTCTCTTGTGAGCATCAAAAGCTAGACTTGGACAAGGAGATTTTTAAGAAAACTAACCCTAGTTCTGCAATCGCTCAGAGCTGGAATGACTCTGAGGAATGACTTGGAAAGTTTTTTCTAAAAAAATAAAATACACATTCCCGTGTTCAAACTTCCACTCAAATTCAGTTAAACTAAGGTAAGATCACAGAATTTATATTTTTGGAATGTTTCCCAGGTGACACTGAAGGGCAGTCACGTTTAAAAACCAAATGATGCTGTGAACCGCATGACGTGTAGGAAGGTTCTAGTTCAAAGAAACCGGCTTTTTATAAAAGACAATGGGACCTATGAGGCCTTTGAGGTCTATCTGCATGAAGATAAATAACCATGATGTGGACACACATAGAACAATTCTCCCAGATCCCTAACCAAATGGCCTGGCAGGAGAGGAGAATATAGGTTCTCATCAAAGCAGACTAGGGAGTGAAACGAAGTCAGGACAGTGGGCAATGTGTCAAGCTTCCCATAAAGGGTAACCATAATTGATAAAACGAAGGTGACTTTGGACCCAGAGCTTACCTCCAGTGAGATGAGAATCAATGCCTGGGCATTTGGACTCACTGTAGGATGCTCTGGTTTAGGATCTCTTTGTCCAGAATTTAGGAAGATGGATGTGGAACTGGAGAAAGAGATTTTTCTTTTCCTTGTTCTGATTATTCTGGGTACAGACCAAGACTTTGAGTATGTCTCACTTCTTTTTCATTCTGTTGCCTAGGCACACAATCATGGGTCTTTGCAACCTTGACTTCTTGGGCTCCTCTAGATAAGGAAGAGTGACATGGAAATGTTAAATAACCTCCCAAAGTTATTTTAATCATGAGTGATCCTCCCAGCTCAGCTTGTGGAGTAGTTAGGACTAAGGTGTGCACCACATCTGACTAATCTTTTTTAATTTTTTTTTTTTGTAGAGATGGGGGTTATCATTATGTTGCCCTGGCTGGTCTTGAATTTCTGGGCTGGAGAGATCTGCCATCTTGGCCCTCCAAAGTGCTGGGGTTACAGGTGTGAGTCATGGTGCTGGTCTCCCAGCATCTCTCCTCCTATGTAGGAGCCTAAAATAACTAGAACAAGAAGTTGTGTGTCTGAAAGAGGCCCAGACTGATTCTCTGGAATTCTTCTACAGTCAATTGTTGGATTTCCTGCCCTGCCAATGGCTAATATCCAGCCAAGTCACATGGCAAACTGCTCTTACAGGAAGTAAGATGGGTGCAGAAATTACCAACTCTTCTTTATCTTGCCTGTCTCATGGTAGAAATAGAGAATCCACCCTCCCCTCAGTGCCCTTTCAGTATATTTGATTTGACAGGACCTCAATTATGTTCCTTTCTGATCCCTAACCTTAGAAAAAAGCACCATGGAGCAAATAAATAAACAAACACAAAAACAAATAAATAAATGAAATCAACGACTCACCTCCAAGACCAAAGGGATTACTGTGCAGCAGTCCCGTGTCTAAATGAGGTTGCTGAGGTGTTGACCACATGAAAAGAAGCTTCCATCTCCACCCCTACACCATGCCTGCTTTTGTCTGTCATTTCTTCTGTCCAATAAACCCTTAATTTATCCCAAATCATGAGTGCCATTCTTCTGGCTGCTTTACTCTCCAAATCAGTTGATCACCAAGCCCCATCAACTGTCCTCCCTTCTCTGGCTCTGCTGTAACTGTCCTCCTTCTTCTACAAGAAAAGTGTATTTATTTCCTAACTGGGCTCCCTTGCCTTCCAGTCTCCCTCATCCAAACTCAGTACTGTTGCAGGCAGAGGAATGCTTCTAACGAGCAAACCCTATCTTGCAAATCCCGTGTTTAAAAATCCTTCAAGATGGCATGTTTCTTCAGCAGTAGGTTTCAAACTGTGCTCTACATGGTCGTGGCAATTTCCTGAAACATCTGAAGAAGAGTGAAGGGACTGGATTGAGTTCTAAGAACAGGGCTTGATCAGTCAGGTAGCTCTGCTGGCATCCGTTTTATGCATTTGGATTCTGGCTCAGGTTTTACTTTGAAAGGGATTGAGTTCTACTTTTATTAAACCTGGTCTGCAGAAGAAAGACAAATTTCCTTAGTTTGGCTCACAAATTCTACATGGGTTCTTATCTAATTGTTTACTCTCTGCTGTTTACTATTTTTTGCTACCATCTCTGTGGGTCCCTTAAATTGTAAGCACTCTTATATTTTGTCTGTGTTTTTGATCCGAAATAATCTATCCCCTCTGCTTTTATTCACCTAATGTTAGGTGCTTTTCTTTACTCCTCAAGACACATTTTGTCACTGTCTTTATGAAGCCCTCCTGTCCTCCCACCCTGCTGCCTCACAACCTCTGTTGGCTCACTCAGCCCCTTTCCTGTCTGTCTTTTTTTGGAGGGGGTGGGGGTGGGCGGGCACAGACTGGAGTGCAGTGGTGTGATCTCAGCTCACTGCAGCCTCCTCCTCCCAAGTTCAAGCAATTCTTAGCCTCAGCCTACCAAGTAGCTGGGATTACAGGTGACTGCCACCAAGCCTGGCTAATTTTTGTATTTTTAGTAGAGGTGGGGTCTCATCATTTTGGCCAGGCTGGTCTTGAACTCCTGACCTCATGATCTACCTGCCTTGGTCTCCCAAAGTGCTGAGATTACAGGCGTGAGCCACCACATCTGGCCTCCTATGCTTCTTTTTATGTGTTTGTCACACTGTCCTTGGTTTTGTGGATGCCAATTCACCATCCTAACTTAGAAATTCTCACGAGCAAGGACCAGCCTTGCTGTGTGATGCATTTTGGGTTGAAGCAGACTGTAGGATGCCATTTACGCACAGGCCATTTAACAAAGGAGCTCCTTTGAGGAGCATACTTGTGAAAGTGGAGGTGGAAGAAGAAGCATAATTGGAAAGAAGAAGTCAGATATGATGGAGACCCAGGGACAGCTTCCTTCCCTGAGGAACTCTGGAGCTAGCACTATGGTCCCTGGAAGTTGTTCGAAATTGAAAAGAGATGGCCAGGTCTTTATAACCCTGACATTTGGAGACAGAGAGTGGCTCTGGGCAGAAAGATCATCTGATGTTATTCCCAGCACCTGGGACAAACATTTCTTCGCTGAAAGGAGACGAGAGCAACACATCAGTATGTTCCACACTCTGCCTACTGCCTGTCAATTCTTAGGTTTAAGTAAATGAGTGATGTAAACATGACTGGAGAGGAGGCAGGGGACAGGGGGTGGGGATACACATGCTGCATGCCAGCAGAAATTTTGTAAACATGGCTCATGATTAAACAGAAACACCAATTAAAAATATTTAAAAACCTGATAATAAGAGACACCTCAGTGACAGGCAGCAACAAGGTGGCTAGATGGCATGTGGAAGATGCTAGGAATGGATGAAAGCACATAGGCTCCTCTTCACCTCCTTCTGGTTCTCTAGTGCACTGGCTCTTTGTCCCGTGAGGTGAAACATGCCCTCTGCAGAAGTCACATGCAAGGGACCTGCTCTCCAAAGGTTCAGGCTGTGGATAGGTTTCAGCATTTCACCCAGAGGTTCTAAGTTCTGTCTGTAATGATCTCATCTCCCCTTTCCTTCAGGAGACCACAGGCAGTGTTAGAAAGACATAGGGAAAGACATGATATTAGAATAGACAAGAGGGTGTGGGGCAGTGGCATCAGTTCCTACAAGACTATCAAAGTAGAGTCACACACTCCATGCTCGCAGCAGAAGCCTCTGTGGTGTGTTAGGATGTCTGTTAAAACCCTGCTAAAAAGTCAATCCTCCTTAGCAAGACAGCTTTAGTCTTTTGAATATTATTGGTCCGTGGGAAATGGCCCTATTTGTGAACATCTGATTGCTTAGAGGGGTTCTCATTTACAGACCACTAACAAGATTAAAGTGCTAATTTTAAAAGTACTTAGCCTAGATATTTAAGCAGCAGCAGCCCTGTAAGTTTGTAACTGCTGTTTCTGTATTGGTTGTTATACTGGAGCCATTTCATTCTCTTGAATTGAAATGGATCAGATAAGTCACATTAGCTGGGTTTACAGAAGCAAGCAATGACAGGTTCCTCAGAACTGAAAGCTAAATAGGTGACTGGGGTCCGACTTCCCTTCATCATGTGCTCTATCTTCAAACTCAGTGCCTATTTAAAACTGCTGATAGCACGCCACGGAAGGTTCCCAGTCCTTGTCCTCAGACATAAAGCATGGTTCCACCAATGCTATGGAACTTAGACATTTTTGATACAGTCTATTAAAAAGAGGATTGTAACTAATTCAAATGCAGTAACTTCTAATAAAAAAGTAAAAAGACCATGAAATCACATGCCGTGTTTGCAAAGGTGACTGGGTAGAATTCACACAAAGAAGCTCTCTGTTCTGTCACAAAATTATCTGTACTGGACAGGCAGAATTGATAAGAGAACTCATTTTATGCACACCTCAGGAATAGAACAAGAGTAGATCTCATGATCTCCCAAAATAGAAGGGAAGTTCAAATTACTAAGGGGAATAAAGCTCCTGTATGCTTTCAGATATGGCCATTTTAAATTCCCCTTTACATTGCTGCAAAAGCCTCCCCTTCAAGCTATGGGGTGCAGGTTACCTGTTTATATATGGCCTCACTCTTTTGTCAAGGTAAACCCCCATGCCCCACTGATCACTATCCTCTCATGAGGCAAATGCACTGAAATTGTGCAAGAAACCAAAATGAGCCTAAGATTATTTTATGTAGTATTTTGCAACATGGCATTTCAGGACAGTTTATCTATGCTACTTGATTAAATGGTTTAAATGTGTAACTTACTCACTTTCCTACATTGAGGTCAAATTCAATAATGAGCAAATGGAAAAGCTGCTACTTTTTATAATGAGTTTACGTAATTCATGTTCTAATCAGACACAAAAGCAGGGAAGTAGAGGGAAAAGAAGACAACAATGCTAGAGAAAATAATCAGAAGATTTTGATAAATAAGAAAATATAACCAAAAATTACTAAAGGTAAGAGATTGAAGAGGGAAAAATATCATTCTGTGCAGATTAAAGAAAGATGGAACTATAAATATCGAGATCTAAATCTAAATCTGTTTATTGAGCACAAGAAAGTTGAATAAAGGCAAAAGAGGGCCATTCAGCAAGTTCCCATAAAACATGAAGCTACAGGTCTGTTGTTCTGGAAGAATGAAAAACAGTAAATCCTAGTCCTGAATTTTCCACTCACTAGCTCTATGATCTGCACAGATCTTTTCAATCTTTGGATTTTAATCTTCCTTATTCATAATATTATAATTATAATAATATCTACCTCATGGACTTTTATATGAGATATGGATAGTATATTGTTTAATATCTCAAATATTGTGATTAAAAACTGCAGCTAGAAAAATCAGAAGTGGAAGTAATGAAAGTTAAGCAATGGCAATAAAGGTCATAACTTTTAAGCAACATTTAATTATTTTAAGTGAGTTGACCAGTGTCTTATTTACAAGTACAATTATGCAACATCATGATTATAAAATTATTGAAAGAAAAATGACAACATTGATTATAATATCCACTTAATAAAAGAAAACTTAAGAAGTAAAATCTTGTCACTGAATAATTTCTAAAGGACCATTACAGAATTTAATTTAAGAATCATGAAAAGGATTTTTGCAAAAATAAATAAATACCCTCAATCTTCTTATTTTCAACTGCTGATTCTTTCACTTGCCAATGAAGTAAATTAGACGGAGTCACACCACTGTAGAGAGCACAGGCTGACGGGGAAAGAAAGATTCAAATAACAAAATCAAAGCTCTGAGTGCTCCAGTCAAATGCTACAGATGACAAGGGAGCAGCCACTTATTCTAGCTTAAATTTTAGGGGAAAAAAGGGAGATGACTTTTGCACAAAAGTCTTAAGGGAGTATACATGCAACAGGGAAAGAGGGAGGGAACATTCCTTCAGACATAGGTTATGGCACTTGCTAATGTTGCAGAGTTAGAAGAGAGGACCCCAAGTTTATGGAAGGTTTAGAAATTTACTATGGTTGTGGTATAAGTATTCTGGGAAAATAGGAGGCTGCAGAGGCAGGAAGAGCTTGAGAATAAAGCCAGGATTCTGTGTCCTACTCAAGAAAGTGAAACCCATTTTAAAAACAACTGAGAGCCAGGGAGTGACTCAACATGTTACATGAAGAATGGAGCAGTTCCAGTTTTGATCCAGCACACGGGAAGCTTGTAAGTCAACTCCCTATCCTAGCAGCAAGTAAAAAACTGAACAAACTAAAAAATCAACAACTCTTCTCACATCTGTTAGGGAAATGAGTTCACAGGCAAACCACTGTTCCTCAAATTGGAGAGAAAGATAGGGAAATAGAGAATTACAACTTACTAGAGTAAAAATCCGCAAGTAGAAGCTTCTGTGGAAACCAGCACCAGGGTGGGAAAACCCAAATTGTAATTCACAAATTGCTGAAGGCTAATTCTGAGTAACTGCGAGAGTTAGAAACAAGGGGGGACCCAGTCGTAAGACTATTTCCACACTTTTGTGGGTTTTGCCAATAGAAATTCGACCCAGGTTCTTATAGTAAATATCAGAGAAAAATCCCCTTGTGCTTCCAACAGAGAGAGAGGGAAGAGAAGTCATTTTCTTTTTTTATAGGACCTCCCATCAGGAGAAACTATTTAGCCAGACCCTAACCTGTTGGGGCTTTATCAGAGCCTCACTGACCTGGAGGAAAGGAAATATCAACTCCAGCCAGCTGCCATCTTTCACATGGAGGAAGGAAAATACCTAACGCTAGACCCACTGTTTATTCAATACAACCCAAGCAAGTGAAGAAAACAAAACTGTGGCTTACTTGTGAATGAGCCAGAGGTGCAGACTCATTAAAAGACTAAGATCTAACTAGTTATCGGGCTATAGAATGTTTTCCTCCCCACGCTCTTTATCACCACATTACTAAAGGCTTACATGCAGCCAGATCTTTTTGCCCAGTATATCATGTATGTCTATCAAGACAAAGTTGCAAGTTAGTAGGGCACATTATCTTAGTCCGTTTCATGTTGCTGCAAGGGAATACCTGCAGCTGGGTAGTTTATAAAGAAAAGAGGTTTATTTGGCTCATGATTATGGTGACTGAAAAACTCAAGATCAGGCAGCTGTATCTAGTGAGAGCCTTATGCTGCTTCAGCTCTGGGTGGAAAGCAGAAGCGGAGTAGGTATGTGCAAATCGGCAAAGGAGGAAGTAAGAGAAAGAAACTGTGGAATGCGGCCTCTTTTTAACATCCCTTTTCTCTTGGGAACTAATCCTTTCTCTTGTAAGTAAGACTCACTCACCCTCGAGGGAGGGCATTTAATCTATTCACGAGGGGTTTACTTCCATGACCCAAATAACCCCCACTAGTCTGTGTCTCCTGAAACTGCCATATTGAAAATCAAATTTCAACATGAGTTTTGGTGGGGAAAAACCACATCCAAATTATATAATATAATAAAAAGCAGTAAACAGTTTAAAGAGAAAGGGTGCCCAAAACAGATTCGGATATGGCAGGAATACTGAAATCATCTGACTGGGAATTTCACAGAACTGTCATTAACATTCTAAGACTTCTAATGGATAAAGTAGACATTATGTAAGAACAGAAGGGTAATGCAGACAGTGATATGGAAATTCTAAGAACGAGCCAGAAAGAAATGCTTGGGATCAAAAAATAGTGTAACAGAAATGAATGTCTTTGACAGGCTTATTAGGTGACTGGAAATGACCCAAGAAACAATCCCTAAATTTGACGATACAACAACAGAAACTTCCAAAATTCAAAACAAAGATAAAAAAGACCAAAACAAAAACCCACCAAAATATGTAAGACACTGAGACAATTACAAAAGGTGTAACATATGCATTGGTAATACCATAAGGAAAAGTAAGAGAGGATGGGACAGAGAAATATTTGAAACCACAATGACTATGTTCTCCCAAATCATATCAGTTGCCAAACCACAAATACAGAGGCTCAGAAAACTTCAAACAGGAATAATGCAAAAACAACAACAAAAACATTTAATCTTATTAAAATCATGTTGCAGAAAATGTAACATAAAGAATAATTCTTGAAAGATATCGGGAGTAAAAAAAAATCAGCTTAACTATAGAGGAACAAAGATAACTATTACCTCCAATTTCTCAAAAATTATAGAACCAGAAAAAGAGTGGAGTGAAATATTTAAACTGTTCAGAGGACCACTTGAATTTTGTACCCTGTTAAATTATCCTTCAAGGGTGAAGTCAAAATAAAACCTTTCCTAGACAAACAAAAATTGAGAAAATATATTGCCAATAGATCTGCCTTGCAAGAAATGTTAAAATGAATTATTTATGGAGAAGGGAGAAAATATATGTTGGGAACTCAGGTCTACATTGTAAAAAGTAAAATGCATTAAAGAAGGAACAAATGAAGGTAACATAAAAAAAATTTGTTTTATTCTTAATTTATCTAACAGATAGGAGATGGTTCAAAATAATAACAACATATTTGATTGTTTATTATATGTATGTTATATGTTTGTACATACTTATGTATAAGTAAAAATTGAATGACAGCAATGATACAAAGGAGAAATTAGAATTATTTTATTATGATAAGATGCTCTCACTAGCCATGATATAGTATGGTGTTATTTGAAAATGAACTTGAATTAGTTGTAAATATATATCATAAACTCTAGCACAACAACTAAAAGAATTTTTTTACAAACATGTAACTGATATTACAAGAAAGAAGAGAATATTGAATAATAAAATGCACAATTAAAATTACAAAGGCAGAAAAAGACTGACAGACAAAAAAAAGAAACAAGGATAACACATAAAAAACATTCTAAATATATTAGCTATTTATTTAACGACATCAGTAATAACTTTAAACATCAGTGTTGTAAATACATCAACTAAAAGGCAAAGATTGTCAGAGTGGATCAAAAAACAAGATCCAGCTGTATGTTTTCTATTAGAAACACACTTTTAATTTAAAGATATATATGGATTAGGTGTAACTTCATGGGAAAAGATATATCATGCTAATACTAATAAAAGGAAAGTAAGAATACCTGTGTTAGTTTTAGATAGGACCAACTTCAGAGCAAGAAATAATATCAGGGATAAAGAGACATTACATAACAATAGCAACAAAAGATCTATTTGCCTAGAATATATAACTCTTCTAAATATATTGGCCTAACAAAAAAAGTGTTTAAAAAGTTGGATAAAAGCTGATAAACTATAAGAAGAAATAGCTAAATCAACTATTAGAGTTAGAAACTTCAGGACCCATCTCTCAGAAATAGACAAACCTAGCAGTCAAAAACTGATAAGAATATAGGTCAACTCAACATCTTCATTAATTAACTGAATATAATTGACATCTTAAGACTACTATTTTCAACAATAGCAGAACACACACTTCTCAACCTCACATAGAAGATTCACCAAAATAGATCACATTCTGTGTTATAAAACACACCTTGGCAAATTTAAAATAATAGAAATAATATAATGACTGCTCACAAAACACAAGGATATTAAACTGAAAATGAATAATAGAAATGTACCTAGAAAATCCTCAAATATTGAAGAGCGAATAACATACTTCTAAGTAATACATAGATTAAAGACAAAATGTCAATCAAAATTTAAAAAATACTTTGAACTAAATGAAAATAAAAGCACAATTTATCAAAATTTGTGGGATATAGTGAAAGCAATGCTAGATGGAAATTTATAGCATTGAATCCATATATTAGAAAAAAGAAAAATTTTAAATCAATAGTTCAAACTGGCATTTCAGGAAACTGAAAAAAAAATTAATAAGCCTCTACTATGGCTAAGTAAGAAAGAAAAGAAAAGAAACCAAATCACTAATATCAGAAATGGAAGAGGTGACATTACTACAGATCCCATGGACATTAAAATGATATAAAAGAAATACTATGAACACTCTAGAATCACAAGTCTGATAACCTATGCAAAATTAACTGACTCTTTGAAAGTTATAACCTGCCAAAACACACAAGAAAAAATAGGCAATGAGAAGAGGCCTACATTTATTTTTAAAAGTGAATCAATAATTAATAACTTTCAAAATAGAAAGTGTGAACCCCAGATGGGTCTACTGGTGAAGTCTATCAAATATTTAAGGAAAAATACCAATTCTTTACAATTCCTTTTAGAAGATAGAAGCAGAGAGAATACTTTCCACATGACAAACACCTGACAAAGAAAACTACAGCCCAATATCTCTCATGAACATAGATGAAAAAAATCTTTAACAAAATATTAGCAAATCAAATTTAAGAATGTATTAAAAAAGCCCTACATACCACAATCATGTGGGATATATTTCAGGTGTGAAAGACTGGTTAATATTCAAAAATTAATTAATGTAGTTAATCACATCCAGAAACAGACTGAAGAAGGAATACTGCATGATTATATCAATAAACGCAAAAAAAAAGCACATGAAAAAGTCTATCTCCCATTCATGATAAACATTCTACATACACTGGTAATAGAGGGTAACTTTCTCAAATTGATAAAGAATATCTACAAAACCCTACAGCTAGCATCGTGCTTAAGAAACTCAAAACTTTTACACTAAGATCAGGTACAAGGCAAGGATCTTTTCTTTTTACCATGTTTTTTCAATGTCATACTGAATGTCTTAGCTAATGCAATGGGACAAGAAATGGAAGCAAAAAAAAAAAATACCATTAAGGAAGAAATCAACATTTTTCTTTGCATATGACATGATTGTCTATATAGACAAACCAAAAGGATCAACAAAATGAAACTCCTGAAACTAACAAATAATTATAGAAAATTTAGGAAATATAAGGTCAATATACAAAAGTCATAACTTTCTCATATACCAAACATGAACAAGTGGGATTTTATATTAAGAACACCTTGTCATTTATATTAGTTTTTCTCAAAATAAAATGCTTAAGTAAAAATGTATCAAGACACATTCAAGAACTGTGTGAGAAAACTACAAAGCCTTGATGAAAAAAATCAAGAAAAACTAAATAAATGGAGAGATATTTCATGTTCATGGATAAGAAGACACAATATTTTCAAGATATTATTCTTAACTTGATTTATATATTCAGTGAAGTCCTAACCAAAATCCTAGCAACTTATTTTGTGGATGAAAATTATTCTAACATTTACACAGAGAGGCAAAAGACCCAGAACAATCAACATGGTATTGAAAAAGAAGAACAAAGTTGAAAGACTGACACTGCTCAACTTTAAGATTTATTATAAAGCTATAATAATCAAGAGTATGTGGTATTAGTGAAGGAATAGACAAATAGATCACTAGAACAGAATAAAGAGCTTAGGAGTAGATATACATAAATATATTCAACTGATCTTTAACAGAGTCAGGATAATACAATAAAAAAGATAAAGTATTTTCAACAAATGGTTCTGGAACTGGACATGCCCATGCAAAAAAAATACATAAAATGAATCTAGACACAGACCATACATCCTTCACAAAAATTAACTCAATATGTATTATACACCTGAATATAAAATTTAAAACTATAAAACTCTTAGAAGATAACAATGGAGAAAATATAGATGACTTTGGGTTTGGTGATGACTTTTTAGATCAACATCAAAGGCACAATTTCAAAATATAAAAAAGATAAGCTATACTCTATTACAGTTAATACTTTTTACTCTGTGAAAGACATTGTCAAGAGAATGAATAGACAAGCCACAAACTGTGGTAAAATATGTGCAGAATGAAATCTCTGATAAAGGACTACTACCGCAAATATACAAAAAAACTCATAACTAAATAGTGATAAAATAAACAACTTAATAAAAATCCCCTATCTTAAGAAACACCTTGCCGAAGAAGATACACAGATGTCATACAAGCATATGAAAAGATGCTCCCCATCATATATGATTAGGGAAATGCAAATTCAAACAATGACATACCACTACACATCTATTAGAATAGCCAAAATTCAGAACATCGACAACATGAGCTGCTGGTGAGGATTTGGTACTCCAAATCTCATACACTGGGAACTCTTGTGTACTGCTGATGGGAATGCAAAACGCACATCCACTTTCAAAGCCAGTTTGGCAGTTTCTTATAAAACTGAACATGCTTTTACCATACAATCCAGTAATCAGGCTCCTTGATACTGCTCCAAATAACACTTACTTATGTCCACAAAAATACTTGCACACAGAATTTATAACAGCTTTATATTTAATTGACAAAACTTGGAAGCAACCAAGAAGTCCTTCAGTAGGTAAATGCACAAACTGGTAACCCAGAAAATAGAATATTATTTAGTACAAAAAGTAAACTTTAAGCCATACAAAGACATGGGGGGAATTTAAATGCATATTATTAAGTAAAATAAGCCGATTTGAAAAGGTTACATATGATTCCAGGTAAATGGCATTCTGGAAAAGGAAAACTATGGAGACAGAAAAAATGTAATGGTTCCCAGGGGGCTGGGGAGAGGGAAGGATGAATGTTGGATCACAGGGAATTTTTATTGAAGTGAAACTATTCTGTATAAGACTATAGTGGTGAATAAAGGCCATTATATGTTTGCCCAAAGATATGGAATGCATGAATTTGGGGTGCTAATGATGTGTCAGTCTAGGTTCAACAATTGTAACAAATTTCCCACTCTGGTGAAAGATGTTGATAGTAAGAGGTTATGCATATGTGAGGGCAGGGAAAATATGGCAGATACCTGTAACTTCTGTTCAATTTTGCTGGGAGCCCAAAATGTATTTAAAATGTTTGTTTAAAAAAAGGGGGCCAGAGTTGAAAGACACTGCTGGCAGCTTCAGTTGTACAGATGTGAAAGAGTATATGAGTCCTTGACAATGGAGGCCTTAAAACTCCACAAAGAAACTGAGATCGGGGCTGGAAAATGTAGTTAGGTATTGGAGTCATATCTCAAATAGAACCCAGAGGATTTAGGCATGGAGTGTAGGAAGTGGAAGGTAGAAATGAGGGTAGTTCCTGAGACTCTAGGACTCTTGGAGGCGTGAGATTTCAAACCTACATTAACTTAGACGGCCGTAGAAATAAACATAGGAGTAGAATTGGCTCAGCTGGTGAAAACAGTGTCATCTCAAAGTACTACAATGCTTTCCACTGCGCTGGTGAGGATATTGGCATTTTAAAGTGCTGTGATGTAAATAATTCTCCAAAGAATGTGGCATGTTAAGCATTAGCATACTGATGTATTAAAAGAAATACAGTCAGAGTGGTTCATAACTTGCAAAGCCTTCCTGTGCTCTTCTACCATATTCCTGCCACCAGACACTGGGCTTGATGTTATCCTTTGAAGTTCATGTTTTCATTTCTTGACTTAGGTAGTTTTGGGAGAGAGCAAGTGTTTCTCTCTTGTTCCAAAGCCTAGGAAAACAGATTCTGCCAACGGAAGAAATCAAAGGTCAACTGGAATCCTGAAATCAAATGTATAATTCATTACTTGCTCGTCCAGAATAGGGCTTAAGGTAGAGCTTGTTCACTAACACCCGGATCTACAATGAATGTTCCTGCCGGCTGCAATTCTTTCTGGAAGAATATTGAGCAATGCATTAATCCAATCATCTCAGTGTGACACCAAATCTAAGTAAAATGGGCACAAATCTGGAAAGGAATTCAAAGGGGAAAGAGGAAAGAAAGTAGATACCTGAGTGTAAGAATACCCAAAGGTGCTGGAAGCAAGAATTGAACAAGTGGCCTGCCTCTCTGAGCTTCTTCTTTATCAGCTACAGCACAGGAAGGACACCTTCCTTGTCCGATTGCTACATGATCCATGTGGAGCACCTCCTATATGTAAAGCAGTGCAGGCAGGGGCCACTGCTACTGGACTATGACTCTGGATTTTGCCTTTGCCTTTTCCTGGCCACCCTTTCTTAACTCCTCACTCTTCATTAAGGTAAAACGTTTCAGAAAGTCTTCCATGACTCTAACACTTTAAAGCTCTCATTGTCCAGGCAGAGAATGAGGTGAGGCGTTGTATTGTTAAATGCCAAATACCAACTGTGTAGGAGAAAAAAACACCACCTTCTTTAGGACAGCAATTATTATGAGAAGTAAATTGCACTCTGAAATAGAAAGGCTCTTACGATGATCCTTTCCCTATGAGCATCGGGGACTGAGCTGGGAAGGACTCCTCAGCCAGGTATTCAGGCAGCTGAGAGCACATTTTTTCCCCTGAAGTAGGAATGTGGCAAAAAGGGAAGAACAAAAGCAATACAGAACCTCAGTTTTCATAATCAAAAAGATTCCCAACCCCTGACGCTGAGCATGCATCATGAGCAAATGAAGTATTAAAACAGTAATGCTCATGATAGCTGCTTGATGGCCACCAAATGTACGACTACTCTTTTGCAGTTACCATGTAAGAGATGCAGTACTTACTGGGACTAAGTGTTCTTATGACTACCTTTAGGCTAAGCAATTTCACAGGGTATTATCGAATGAAAAATACCAACCTGTCACTAGCTCTTCTCTACTTAAGAATCTTGTTTTTGTTAGTTTGTTTGTTGTTCAATTTTACCTGCTATTCTGCAGTGAGAGGCTTTCAGAAATATTCACTACTTTCTATCCTTGTACTAGGAAAATGAGGATATAGAAATTTGTCATTCGAATGAACTTTCCAGGGATTTATAGCCTCTGGAGTTATTGTAGTGAGTGTGTATCTTCTGATGAGTAATCCACAAGAAAATCGCTGGGATGAAGAGTTCGGTGTTTGCATATTGTGGTTGAAATTACAACAAAAATTTAAAAAAACTATTTGAGAAATCTTGCAGAGGATTTCTCAACAGTAATGCAAATTCAGGTTTTGATAAAAGAGCTTTCAACAAACATGAAAAAATGAGCCAAAGGTACTCAAACCAGCTGACATTTGTTTGTGATGGAAAGATTCAGTTAATTCACTTTTGTTCTTCAATATTCTCATTTACAACAATGAAAACAATAGGTATTTAAGTAATGTATAATTTGAAAAAGCTTTCACATACTGTATTAAATGTAAATGTCTATCACCTCATTTGATATGAGACATGTACTTTGAGAAGTTCTTACAAACTAATATTTAGTGAATTAATCAGCGGTTTCTTCTTCATTCTGGGGTCAGTGTGAGTCTTCAATTGATTGTTAGGTGATAAGGAAATGCGTACTGGGCACAGAGCTCAAAGATCTCATTATCACACACTTGGTATTGCTAGATGTGTTGCTTTGGGCAGGCCATGACCTTCTCTCTGGGACTCAGTTTACTCATCTTATAAAACAAAGGGACCAGTGCAGGCTGACACGTAGGACCTCAGGAGCGTCCTCTGGATGAAATGACCCATTGGGTCTCCCGTGTGGTGAGCCTCGGTTAGCAGCAGCCAGGCCTTGCCGCTGGGGGCATCAGCTACGCATGGTGGTCCCCATCAACGGAAGAGTCAGTGCAAAGGCATTTATCCTCCAAGACAGCCTGTGCACACTTGGATGTCCCCAAGTTCACTGGCACCACAGTTAGCCTAGCGCTGTGCCCTTGAGCTGGGCAGGCCCTTCAGCTTCCCAAGCCTCCATTTCCCATCTGCCCAGTGGAGATAAGAAAGCCTGCCAGAGCTATGCGTTGTGTGAAATACGTGAGATAATGTATGTCAATCCAGGACACAGGAGTTGGCCCCTAGCACTAGCTTGGAAAGTGAAAATTCTTCCATTCAAGGTCCCAGGGGGTAGAAAGTAAGAAAATATAACAATAAAGGAGGGAGGGGGGAGGAAAGATAGATTGCCATTCTTTAAATAAAATCAGGGAGCGAGGTGTGAGAAAAATAGAGAAAGGCAGAGAGTATGAGAGAGAGGAATAGCTACAGGCACTTGGAATAGTGCTGCAAGATTCTCATAAGTAAAAGCTTCTCTTAAAATATTGGAGTTCCTCCATATGGGAAGCTTGGGGAGAGAAGAGAAAAAATTAAATTAAAGCGTTTGAAAGTATATTATAGTTTTATCTCTTTGGCTCTGCGATTTCAGAAATAATATAATCCTATGGAAAACATGCTGCCAGAGGATTTTGTATAGTGGCGCCCCGACAGGATGGGACTGAATGATGTCAAAAAAGCTTATATAACAGTTTTGTTTTATTCATTTACATAAATCACATTTACCGTAGGTGTTTTATTCAAAATAAAGTTTGGGAAAAATAAATTGAACAGATGAACCTAGGCAAACCTGGTGATTTTTTCATGAGTAGTGTTTGATGATAAAGGCATAAAAGCATAATGTGGTATCATTTCACCAAGGCACAATATGGATCACCCATATGGAGCAGAAGTTGATAATACTGCAAAGAAGCAAAAATAAACAGAACAGATGTACTTGTAAAATCAAGTCTGCACCCACCCTGAGTACCTGCCTTGTACTGGAGAAGTTTCTACTAAAACTCCAAACTGGCTTCAAGTCCCCTTCCCACAGAGACTCTTGGGAAGCCAGAGATGAAATCTTATATGACCAAACAGAAATGAGAAAAGGTTTTCTAAAGCAGCAAGCTCCCATGGGAGGCTGAACCAGAGCCTGCTGGATCTCTGCAAGAAAGCCGACCACTGACAATGCCTCAGTTGTCACAATCAGAAGGCATGGGTTCCAATCCCAGATCCTCCTGCTGCTAGCTGAGTCTTGGAGAAATCCTCCAATTTCTAAGCATTGTTTCATCAAAGGTGAAGTTGCAGAGGTGCTACCTACTTCACAGGGATACTGTAAAGCTTAACTGAGAAAGACAGGGAGGAAAAAAAAATAATGCAATGCCTGAAGCACCAGACAGGCTGAGTTCTGCCTCACATGGTTTTGTTCCTGGCCTTTTCTGATGGACATGCAGAGGGGGATATGATAAAAAGCGTTCTTGTTTTCACAAAGAGGTAAGGTCTTTGGGAAGTCCAGGTTTATTGTTTGATAAAGATTCCATGTAGAATTATAATATTCCTGAGAGCATGTCAGTGTTAGACTACTCTTAATATTGGTAACACGTACATAAGACTTTATACTTTCCAACGCAGTTTCTCAAATAGATTTTCTTCTGACCCAGCCTTACCCTGTAAGATGGGCAATGTGGGGAAGAATCCCCATTTAACAGATGAGCAGACTGTCACTCAGACAGGGACTTGGGACAGCCAGGACTGGAGCCCACGTGTTTGACGACGCCATGCCGCTTGTCACTCACACGTTCACAGACGCTTTTATCGTAGGAGAGGATTTTACATCTCATCAGCCATGAAATATTGAGCCTATGTCTGAAGGCTTGGCTGTCTTGCAAACACAAGAGGCCCCAGGAGTTGGTGTTTAGCTGAGAGTATTTGAAATCACATTTGTCATGTGTAAAGTATAGAGCTCTTTGCAAACTCTAAAGTGCAAATATGCATATACAGTGTTATCTTTTCATTACTGGTTTCCATTCCAACAGCAGAGGAATGTCTACTGCTAGTAGGAAGACCTCAGACCTTCCCCTTGTGATTGCAGGAAATTCACTTCCAACCCTCTGCTTGTGAGCCAGCCTCTCCTGAGTGTTCTGCTTTGTCTTATCTACACAACCTGGGAGAAAGTGCATGCACTGCTTTCTTTAGAAAGTCCATGCTCTGTTCAAGTTACCTGAATCCTGCAAAGCCCCTTTGCATATATCACAAAAAGTATTTGGAAATTCTTTTCCCCATGGAGACTCCATGGCTGCCTATTTCAGAGAGGAGGCAGACATGATTTCCGTAGCCCAGAAAAACAATCTAAGGAAGCTGGGACCAAGGAAGAAGTGGAGCGCAGGAGGGAAATTCTCTTCTTTAACCATAGTAAACGTGTCCACGTGGTCAGCAGCTGGAATGCAGCATACATGGCCCCTGATGTCATCAAGTAGCCACCCATCTGCTTGGTTCCCAAAGCAGCTAGGAAAAAATAGCGTCCCACGTCCCACGCACTCCAGCTGTCCTCGGCATCCAGCGCTCAGTGATTTTTTTTTTTTCTAAAAATAAAATGAAATAAAATCATCACTTTTCCAACCAAGAGAGCACTTGTTTAAGGAACAATTATGTGAGACAGAAGCCATTGTTCTCAATCTACCGATAGGTTTGTCGAAGCAAGTGTGGAAGTCCTCCCTCTATCAGAGATAGGCATCCTTTGGAAACTGAGCAGCCAAGCTGGCTGGTGTTGGAAGTACCTGCTTGTAATGTCCATTTGGAGGAAGGGAGTTGCTATCTGGGTTCCCCTGGGCCACGGTGCTAGTGAGGAGGCACTGTTAGCTCCTGGGAACCTACTTCTTGAGTAGCATTGTGGGCTCCATTATTTCTAATCAGATCGCAAAAGCATCCCTCTGTAGAATGTGGACATATGTCAATTTTCAAGAATAGAACTGGCAGATATTTGCAGACATGCAGCTTTCGGGTATGCCAGCATTATCTCCAGTCAAATTCAATTTCAGAGGAAACACAAATCAAGCAAACATTTCCTTCAGACTTCAAGATTTAGAGCAGAAATTCCAAACAACAGTCAGATAATTGAAAGAGGAGAAAGGGGTCTGATTCCCGGCTGTGGCCAGGACAGCCTGTCCTCCTTGCTAGTGCCCCCCTCCCCACCCTCTCTTAGGCCCCCGTGGTGCAAGTGTACAGCACTGCAGGCCATTCCCCAGGCATGACCTCCCCCGGATGACACCCCAGCTGCATGCCAAGTAGTCTTTTCATTTGTTCTGTCAGCTCACCTTTCCTTTACCATAGGCAGTACTTGAGAAATTCCCTGCCTGCTGTTTGATTATAGTGAAATTATGTAAAATACATTTGTTTCCTTCACTAGAACATCTATGTTTTATTTATTCAAGACATGCTTATAGCATTTATCATGTACAAGCTATTCTTCCAAGTGGTGTACATGAAAGAGCTCGCTGAATCCTCCCAGCAGCCCCGTGGTTTAGGGATGCTGTCACCATTCCACGGATGTGGTAACCGAGGCAGGCAGAAACAAAACACTCTGCCCACGTCACTCAGTGAGGCGGTGGCAGAGTCAGCACCCAAACCAAGGCCGTCTGGCTCCAGAGTTCAAACCCCATTACTTCACTCTGAGCAGCTAGAGGACAGGGGACCGCCCTACATCTTTTAATTTACTCCTCACCTATTCTTTGCCAGTTCAATAAATTCCTGTGGATCAAAATATTGGTGACAATAAAACCTGTGTGGGCATGTGATAATAGATGTGTGAGTTTCCACTGATGGTCACCATGAAGCCAGTTTCAAAAAGGATATTTTATACCAATCAATAATTTAGGCATAGCAAGACATGACACAGAAGCACTGTGGAGTAAATCAGGCAGACACCATTAAACCCATTTTACAGATGAACAAGCAAAGTTATATGAATTAGATAGATATAAGAATCTGATAATAAAATAGCCACGCAAACTTTCACACATATTTTCCAGGTTCAAAAGAAAACAAGAGTACAAAAGTAGCTGGCATTTAATTTAATTCTGGAGGAAATGAGCAGGTTTACAAAAATCTCTGTCCAGAAAGCTCCTAAGCATAGGAAACCCTGGAGAATGTATTCTAAACTAGTGCTCTAGAACATACAGCAGTGACAGCTGCATTGCCTCATCCTAGACAAGGAGCAGAGAAGGGGACTTAACTGCAGGGTGGAGAACACAGGTGCACCTGCAAAGCCCTGGAGAGGTGACAGTAAGTGGCTCCCATTAACATACCTTCTTCTCAAAGGAGGCAGGGAATTGCAAGTGTGCAGAGCCCAGAAGGGGAAGGTGTCCACTTACTGATCCTGAACTGACAAGATGCTGGCTGGACTTTGGTCAGGCAGCTACACAGCACGTGGTTTCCTGTGGAGCCTGTGCTTTCAAAGGGGAAATCAGCATCTTGTCAGCTCCTACATTAACTGCCACAATCCTACCCTGGAGCTGTAAAGGAAAATAAAGAAAACTCAGAGTTCATAGCATTGACTCACAAAGCCAGAAAGAGCCAGTCTCTGATTCTGCAGGCTCACATGGTTCGCTTGGTAATTAGTGAGGGCACATTAAAACTGATAGAAGCTGAGATTGATCATCTTGAAAACTTACCTAACTGGAAAAGCCAGAGCTTGTCCTTGCCCTTAGGGGAGCATTTAACACTTTAAAACATAGTGTTTTATTAGTAAAATAGTGATTGTACCATTTTACTACAGATTTTTAGAGATATTGTTTAGATTGAATATAAAATTTCCATAGTACTTCATAAACTATGAAGTTTTGCAAAAATAAAACAAATTAGAGACTCTTCTTTCAAGACTTTTTGTCTGCAAATTGATGACATGTGGAGCAGATACTAAGATAATGATGAATCTAGAAATGTCTCCCTGGATACTAAGCTGGAATGTGCTGATCACATAGAGGCCTATGGAGGATTTGATGGAGAAAAGAAAACATTGAAAAAAGACCCTCTTCCCTCTGTAAACTACCAAATTCATGAAAATTAATACAGCTCCAACAATCTGTCAATGCATGAGACACAGGCAACCTCAACTAGATACCTATCAACTGACTTTAGATTGATATGAAAATAAAAGATTGAGATTCAAGAAGCTCCATCTTCGGATTCTGGAACAGAAACAAACCACAGCTTTAAAAATTGGTGAGCTAGCACTCCTGTGGTTCCTTGTTCAACCCTAGAGGATTTAACTGAAGGAGTTCTTCTATATTACTTCAATACTACTTGAAGTCTTAAAACCTGTGATATTTGTAAATAGCTGAATTAATATAATATTTTCTATAATGGTAGCAATCATTATCATTTGTACTTGACTGATCCTTAATATTAAACATCAGATATATTTTGATTGCAGAGCCTCCTCAGATACAGGTGATGTAGGATGGGCCACTGGACAGGTGAGACTGATGCCATGCCAGACACCTGCTGTGCCCCAAATGTATTGGGTGGTGTACGTGTCCAGGGGAAGGTGGGTTCCTCTCCAAGAAGCCTCAACTACAGGTAATACATTAGTTTCATTGCAAATCTTTCAGTACCCTGAATTATTTGGTGATAGAGGTTAACAGGGAAGGAAGTATATTTGCTGCAGAGTTTCCAAGAGCCTTGAACAGAGCACAGGTGAAGAGACAACGGGTTATGCAGGAGCTGGCTACACAACTGTTCCCAGGGACCCTTTAGGAGCCCTTATACCCACTACAGGAAACAGCAAAGGAACAGAAGCTGACTCAGGAAAAGGGGGTGAGTTCTTGTTTTCCCCTCCCTTCTGTGCCCCTCTCCTCCAGCTCCATACAGACCGCAGAGCTGGGCCTCCTCCTTCGGTCACCCAGGCTGAAGGCAGCCCCGCGTCTGTGTTTTAAACTCTCTTAGTTTGCCTCTCTCTCTTTCTATTTCTCCCTTCATCTCTGTCTTTCTCTTTCTCCTTCTTTCTCTGTCTCTATCTTTTTTTATTTGCAGTCTCCTCTTCTCTCTCCCATTCTCTTCCTTTCTCTGTTTTCTCTCTGTCTCTCTCTCTCTTTCTTTCTCTCTGTCTCTGTCTCCTCTTTCACTGTCTCTCTGGTGCAGCTTTTTAAATCTCAGACACTTCTGTAAGGGTCACTTGACAGTGTTGTGCTCCTCTAAAGTGCGCCTACTACACCTTCAGATCCAGTATTTCATCACTCTATAGTTTTATTTTTCCTTTGAAAGTATTTTAACAAACATGCAAATCTAAAATTACTGTAATCTCAATTATCATGAAACTGCTAAAAAAAAAAATCCACCAAAAACAATAAAAACAAGTTTCTTTAAAGACATTTAAGGACTAATGAATGTTTTACAAAATACTTGTCAGATGAATCTTATTTCTTATTTTACTTATTAATCCGGAAGAGGGGGTGCACTGTGTCATTTCTAGGTTTGCAGACAAGACTAAAAATGTTGTTGGGTAGAAAGACGTCAAGCTGACAGGGATAGACGGCAGCAGGAGGATTGCTCCAGGCTGGCTGAGGGGGTGGGAAGTGGCAGATGAGTTTCAGTGTGGGTTAGTGTGGGGACACCGTGGGGAGAGTCAATTATAAAATGATGATCTCCCAGCCACCAGACCCATGACACAGAAAATACCACTTCAAGTCATCAGGAACTAGGATCTGAATATACAAATACTAGCACCCTATTAACAGTGTTGTATAATTTACAAAAAAAAAAGCTCTGTGTATGTGTGTGTGTGTGTGCGTGTGTGTGTTTATACACATACATTCAACAATCTCAAAGAACAGAACTTTATATGTACATTATATAAAAGTAAGTTAGTGAGTTAGGTTAATGATGTGGTTATGATTACATGGCTATTTAACGATTAAATATTAGACATTCTTCTTGATCTCAAGCAACTTAGACCCCAGAAGAGAAGTCACACATACAACCCAGGTAGTACGTATTCTCCTGTGCTGTTTTAAACAAAAATTCTGACTGCTCTACAGCATCAGAAATCCTTCCGAAGGAACATAGTAGAAGAATATTGTGTAAAATAGGACTTTAAAACAACGTTGCATATACCTTACAAACGTTGAAAATGTTAAGCATTCTATTACATGGTGTCCTCCTTAGGATTTTAGTACTATATATAGATTTGCTTCTCTTGGATAGAAAAGAGAGAACATTTTGCTTTATTTTTTTATGAATCTGTGAATTTTATAACTGCTCTTTTTTTTCCCTCTCTCTCTGTGTTAATTTCTAGAAAGAAAAGAGTCAACATGAGTAGCAAGTTCAGGGACCTTACAGAAGAAAGTACAGATACTTTATCAGAGACTTCACTAGTTTAGTTTAATCTGAACCAGACGCCACATGGCTAACAGCCCATGCAACAAACCACGGCTGCTTGAGTTCCGTGGGCAGTGCTCACACAGACCTTCATGTGTCCACACAGGACACAGCTTGCAATCCAGTCTAGCTTATTCTTAGAGGCATTCTCTGATTTTCAGATCTGTCCCTGTCCACCCTCTACACATAGTTTTTTGCTTCAGTTTCCCTGTCCACCCTCTGGACAAAGCTTTTCTTCAATAACTTTGGATATACCAGTTTTGAGACCTCTGGTCCCTCTCACCTTTTAGCATATTCCACTCTTAGCTGCCAGACCCAGCCACACACAAGGGGATGTTTGCTCAGGTGAAACAGGGAGCAGCTCTTTTATGTTTCTCTTCAAGCTGTCCCTGTAAATGAAGTCATGAAATCATAGAACCATGATTCTACATTTCAGTGGAGGCCAGTTTAACTTCTCAAGTAATGAATGATCAGGCACAATTTGTGATATAATTCAAAGAAAACATTTATTACTGGAATATAGAGCCAAACAATTTGAGGCAAATTATTTCTTCCATAGGTACATACTATTATGTCCACTATTTATAGGGGATCAAAAGTGTTTCCTTAAGCCTTGAGTGTGTTTACTGGAAAGAATGAGTCATTCCCGAGGAAAGATCTTTCAGGGAAATGAGAGATTCGTGGTTACCATACGAATAAACTTTCTACAAATTTCTCTCTATCATCTATGAATAATACTTTCCCCACTTAATGTCAGACATTCTATAAATTTTAAATGAACTTTGTATATTCCTTCTTGACATTGTCTTATCAGAATAGAAAGTTTTTAACCCATGTTCAACTCAATATCTGGCATACTTTATCTGTACATCAAGTGTTTGCTAAGAAACTGAGTTTGAGTTCTATTATCTTGAATGCTTTGCTTGACCTTCTCCAGTTTTCTGAAGGTGGGTTTGTGAAGAATTTGCAATAAAATGGTCAATATTTAAGTATCTATATAATTGAGTGATGTTATTCAAAGTTGAGAAGAGTCCTTGGATTTTGATCAAAATCCTTTACAGTTAAGATAAAATTTCCTTTACAGTTAAGGAAACTAAGTAACTTCTTCTAAGACATACAGCTAATTTATGGCCCAATAGAAACTCCCAGATCAGAAACCCAGCACCTGCATATCAGTGGCTTCTGGTACAAAATTTTATTCCCGAGAGCATTTCATAGATTCAAATTTGGAGGACCTATCCATTTCTCCAGAAATGGATTTAATAATTGAACTGGGTATGATTAACTTCTGTGATGCATTTTCTTTCTCTGGGAAGTCGCTGCACACCATTCTTTATATCTTATCTCTATGTAAACAAAATTTGGAGGAAAAATTAATATGAAATTTGAAAACATGACCAAGCGGCTTTGAATATAATATCCTGAAGGCAAAGATGGTGCTTTTTTCCTTGAATACAAACTACCTTCAAAGCATGAAAGCATTCCCATGGAAGACCGTCACAAGGACCTGTCACTTTCTCCTTCTTAACAGCTGTAGTAAGGCTCCCTTCTCTATGTTTCTACACTGCAGGGTGACTTATTTTTTAGTGATTAAAACAAAAACCATTTAGCATGTGTCCCACCTCCTTTTGAAACCAGCTTTCCTATCTCTTGATTACTCCTTCTGAGAATCATGTTCCTCATAGGAAGCTGTTTTCATTTCCTTAAGGAAATTACTTCATTTCTTCATTGAACCACTTGTCTTTATTGGAAGCAACAATCAACAAGTGACATTTTTTTAATTGCATTTTAGGTTTTGGGGTACATGTGAAGAACATGCAAGATTGTTGCATAGGTACACTCATGGCAGTGTGGTTTGCTGGCTTCCTTCCCCTCACCTGTATCTGTCATTTCTCCCCATGCTATCTCTTCCCACCTCCCCACCCCCATTCTTCCCCTATTACCCCCTAACGGACCCCAGTGTGTAGTGCTCCCCTCCCTGTGTCCATGTGTTCTCATTGTTCAACACCCGCCTATGAGTGAGAACATGCGGTGTTTGATTTTCTGTTCATTGCAGCACTGTTCACAATAGCAAAGACCTGGAACCAACCCAAATGCCCAACGACGATAGACTGGATAGGGAAAATGTGGTACATATACACCATGGAATATTACGCAGCCTTCAAAAACGGTGAGTTCGTGTCCTTTATAGGGACATGGATGAACCCGGAAACCATCATTCTCAGCAAACTGACATTGTTGTTAAACAATGTCTTTCTCTACTCTCCCAAAAAGATCAGACATGCTACTCCACACAGGCCAATGCCATGGTCCCATCCTAGACTTTGACATCTGAGCTAAGTGGCAGACAGAACCACCACTGTGAGAGTTACTTGATTCCAGTAGAGTGCTCACATGAGAGGGTGGCTGTGGCTTACAAGGCTCTAGGCATTCCCTGACTCCTCACTATTTTACACCTAGTTCTCTAGCTGTTCTGTAGATTTATTGAGCTAGTCAATATCTTTCCTTCACTTCCTGTTTTACTTAAGTTATCTAGCTTTGGTATCTGTTGCATGCAACCCAGACAACCCTAGCTGATACACTGCTCTAGTCCAGAACCACACCACCCCTGGAAGCAGATCACTGCAGCTTCCAAACGGGTCCTCTGGCCATCAGTGTCCCGGTTCCCTCAGTTCATTCCCATATATTCATTTTCACCAACATTACTCATAACCTGACAAATCCTGATGAAATCCATCAAGGCACAGAGGAGAGACAGAAGCCATTCTTAGATACTTCTGGAAGGATTTCCTTTAGGAAAGGATTTCTGGAGACATTAAAAACTGAGACAGAGTTGATGGGAGAACAAGGTTGATAGGGATTGCATTTGGGAAAATAGTGGATGCAAAGAGAGAAAGACGAACCTCTAAGCACCAGATGTAAGAGGAGATGGGACTGAAAGCAGCTCTGTGCAACAGTACGGCTCTGTGAGGCCTGATGGGGGAGCTTGCCCTTATCTGGAACACAGTGGGGAGCCATTAAAAATCTTTCAGTAGAGCAGAAACATCATCTAATTGGCACCTTGAAATATACAGAAAGCCCAGAAAGGCAGTTGAGGATGTTGGGTTAGTGCAAATTTCCATAGCGGCATTCTGAGGCCATACTCACAGTCATTGCTTTCAAGTCTTTCTCAGTTTCCCTTCCCATGTATACTGTTTATGTTTCATTTCCTCTCCCTTTTGCACAGCAGTCATTATTCCTGGTCAACCTAATACAAACCTGCACTTAACTTTCCACGTATTATATTAATCATGCACATTCTTTGTCTATCTTTTCAGTCCAGTCTCCTGCCTTCTCTCCCCCTTTAGTCTAACCAAATTATTTGGATTTCTGAATACATTGTGAGCATTTTTGTGCCCCTGTATATTTCTAAGGGCTCTTACCTCTGCATAGAATTTTGTTCTCTCCCTTCTTTACAAATTTAGCACTACCTGAACTCTCCTCAAAGCTTCAAACCTGTGCATCTAACTGCCTGCTCCACATCTCCATTTGGGTTTCACAGATGCCCATAATTCAGTATTACAAAAATAACTTCATTCTTTTCCTACAACATCTGTTTCTTTCTGTTTCCTTATCACAATCAAAGTCCCCAAAACTGCCAAGTTATTTGAGTGAGAAATCTTGGCCTTACCTTTTTTCCCTTCAATTTCCCTTGGTGTAACCTAAAAACACTGGATTAACCAACAAATCTGATAGATTTTATTTCTTAAAAATACCAAATACTCCTTCTCTGATGGCATTGCTTTAGTTATGGCTGATACTTTTTGACTCATATTATTGCAATCATATTCTTGGTAATTACTCTGTCTTCACCACTCACAGCCTTCAGATGTATCCTTCCTATGACTTTCAGAGTAAACTTTTTACAATTAAAAATAAGATTAAAATATTTCAGTAGCTCTCTATGGTCATAACGATGTCTAAATGTCTTAGCATCCTATATGTCTACATACAGTATGCTGAGTCTAAATGAAGTCGATGGCTTAGTGTTCTAAGCATCGTGGAACAGGGATGGTGTTCCTGGAACATGTTGGTGTTCTAAGCAATGGCGTATGTTCTTTGTCTGTCTCTTCAGTCCAGTCTCTCACCTCTCACCTCCGTTACTCTCATCAAATTGTTTGGCTTTCTCAATATATTGGGGTCATTTTTGCATCCCTGTGCATTTGTAAGTGCTCTTCCCTCTGCTTAGAGTGTTGTTCTCTCCCTCTTTAAGCTTTTACCTTCAGGTGAAATGTCCACTTCTCCCTTTTCAGGGGTTAGAGCCTTTGCTTGGGCTCAAAATGCAACTTGCTTTGACCTTATCCTCATAACACATGATTATAGCTAATTGCACGGGGCCAATGCAGGTAAAAGTTGCCTAAGGTCAGGGACTCTGCCACATTCCTCTTGCGCCTCCCATGGCCTTTCTGCCACTCAGAAAATGCTTGGTGAACCATGTCCTCTATGTGAAGGGAGGGGTGAAACATTTCCTTGATCAGTAGTGTAGCGTTCTGTGGTTTACAATCTTTTTAAGTGAATCATTTGCTATAGCCATATTCCATCTTATATATTTTTAATTAAATCTGTGGATTTACATTTATTGTTTCTCCTGGTATTAGTTCTGCCCCAATTAACAATTCTATACTATTTATTTGAATATTTTTACTTTAAAATCTCATGTCTGACTTTTTAAAAGAAGACACACATGCTGCTAATAACCATATAAAAAAATTCAACATCACCGATCATGAGTGAAATGCAAATCAAAACCACCATGAGATATCATCTCACACCAGTCATAATAGCTATTATTAAAAAGAAAAAAAAATAACATACACTAGTGAGGTTGTGGAGAAAAAGGAATCTTTATACACTATTGGTGGGAATGTTCAGTAATTGTGGAAGACAGTGTGACGATTCTTTAAAGACCTAAAAACAGAAATACCATTCAACCCAACAATCCCATTGCTAGGTGTATGCTCAAAGGAATATAATTCTTACTATCATAAAGATGCATGCATATGTATGTTAATTGCAGAACTATTTACAACAGCAAGGATGTGATATCAACTTAAATGTCCATCAGTGATAAACTAGATAAAGAAAATGTGGTAAATATACACCATAGCATACTATGCAGCCATGAAAAAGAATGAGATTATGTTTCTTTGCAGGAACATGAATGGAGATAGAGACTATTATCCTTAGCAAACTAACTCAGGAACAGAAAACCAAACACTGCATGTTCTCACTCTAAGTGGGAGCTAACTGATGAGAACAAAACACACAGGGGCCTATTGGAGGGTGGAGGGTAAGAGGAGGGTAAGATCAGGAACTATAACTAATGGGCACTAGGCTTAATGCCTGGGTGATTAAATAATCTATACAACAAACTCCAATGACATCAGTTTACCTATATGACAAACCTGCACATGTACCCTGAACTTAACATAAAAGTTAAAAAAAGAAATAATGATCCCTAAAGAAAACTTAAAATAGCAGAATCTATGGTCAGTAAATTCTGATGTGGCTACAAAAACTTTAAATAAAAACAAAATGATCCTGAAAAGAAATCTTCTGTCTGGAACGGGAAACACGTCCACAAAGGAGAACGGTCTCGTCGGTCCTGATTGATTCACTGGCCCATTTGACTGTCCCTCCTAAAGTTGTTTTCTGAAATAAAACGTGCCAATATTTGTAGAACATTAATAAAACAGAGAGGTTTTAAAAGTAAACAAAAAGTGGGATTTCGCTATCCTAGAAGTAATCTAGTAATTTTAAAAAAATATATAAGCAAAGCAGGTATAATTTAGTCCAAAAATTTTCTTCATTTTTCGCTTTATATTACACATTTTACAACACAGCTAATTTGATGTGCATCTTTTTCATGCTACCAAAGCATGTTTTAGTAAGTACTTTCTGGATATTCACCTTTCAGAGTTATCAGATGGAATAAAGCACTCAAAAGTGACTTATAGACTTTGCGGAACTGTATACATATCAAGTACTTCTAGAATGTCAATCATTAATTACTATCTACTACATATATAAGTTGGCATGCTCAATATACATGCAATGATTTAAAAGTTCTGATCTCTGTTTTTAAGTAATTTACAGGCAATTTTTGAGAAACCAAGCAGAGAATGATAAACTATCAGCAAGTCACAGAATGTAGTGGGGGCCGAAGAGCTGGTCCAGCTGTATCAGGAGAGATCAGAGGATGGGAACATCAGTTACGACTGCTTTCTCAAGGAAGTAGAATTAGAACTTTTGGTCTTGAATGATGAATGGAATACATAAAGCATCCTTTTCTCTGGATGTAGACAGGAATTCTAAGATGCCCCTCAACACCCTGCCCTTTGGTTCTACACCCTGAATACTCTCCTGTCCTTGAGTGCAGAGGGAGATCTGATTAAAAAAGGTGCCACTTCCATGATTGGGTTCTGTCATAAGGCAAAGGTAATGGGATTTTGCAAATGTAATTAAGGGCCCCAATCAGATGGGGCCTTAATCAAATGGGAGATTGTGCTGGGCAGGCAGGACGCAATCAGGCAAAGCGTTTCACAAAGGGACCAGCCCCTCCCTCAAGAGAGATGCTCCCCTACTAGCCTTGAAGAAGCAAGCAACCACGAGTTCTGCAGCCACATGGAAACAAAGTGTGCCCACCACCTGCGGGAGCTTGGGAGCAGACCTTTTCCCGTGAATCCTCTAAAGGCTGATAGTTTGAGCATAGTCTTAGAAGACTCTGAGCAGAGAACCTGGTTAAGCTATGCCTGGCTTCCTGTCCCACAGAAATCATGAGATAATCAATGCAAATTGCTAAGTTTGTGATAATTTTTTATGCAGCAGTGGAAATCAAATACAACTATTCCACTAGATTCTCCAATTTATACCTGAAAACTTTCCTAGACCTACCATTTGGGGCTTCAAAAGTCACTGTTCTCTATGGAATACGTTGCTGTCTCAGCTGTTCAGAGGCAGATGGAAATGAGTTACCATCATTCAAATTTTGTGAAGAGTAAGCACTCCCCACTAGCAGATGAGAAAGCTTCTAGCTCAGAGGAGACCCTACAGAACACAGCAGAGATTTTCCAGCATACCCAAGAATCACAAACTCCATTGCTGTAAGGGACCACCAAGCTCATGATCTGGCTCTCTCAGCTTGCCCCCAGACGCTCTTGGTGGCACAGCTACCTCCTTCAAGAGATGGGAGAAGAACCCAAGTGTTCTGACACCCAGGCCCGTGTTCTTGACACTATCTCAACCTCCACTGTGTCAAGACAAGGCTCCAACCAATTAACTATCATCATTATAGTCTCAGTTCCACAGCATCTTATTAAAGTTCAAAAGAGCAAGATGAGGCATTATCCAGTTTTCTCTGCCTTTATCACAGAGGCAGGTTTTTTTTTTTTTTTTCATGATAAATTAGTAATAACTCTCAGGCACATTTGGCAAGCCAAAGAAAAATGGATTTTTTACAATGCACTGAATAAACATATTCTGCTTGAATATCTCCTATACTTCACTGGCTTCAATACAGTAGAAGTTTATTGACGTATGTACTGCAAGCTATGTTTGAATGATTGCTTCATATATTATGCTATGCTACATTACATCGTGTTCCTTTTCTGCTTCCATAGCCCAAAGACTTATTGGAATCGGTTGTTTCAGACTCATAAAATATACATGACTTGAAAAAAAAAAGATTACCATAGCAAGAATTTCACCAGTCTTTTGAAGCTGCATCCTTGATTATTTGTTGAAATTCACTTCATTTTTCTATCATTATCCCAGTGCATGTTAAGTCCTACCATCGAGTATAAATGTACAATCTGCTCAGCGAGGCAGTTTGTAATAAGCTAGCATGAAACAACATTTTCAGTGTTATGGTTTGTTGACTTTTTTTTTTTTTAAGAAACTAACATCCATAAAGCAGAAAGTTTGTTTGAAAGTGTGAATTCTAAAATGAGCCTTTTCCTAAAGCTATTCCATCTAAGATTTAACTAAACTGTCTTGTCTTTATCAATAAACCATCTACATTCCACACAGTAGACATTTTTAACAGGACGATTTATGAGATTGTTGAAGCAGCAGGGTTGAGGAGAAAATGCACAGGAATTGGAGGCTGGTGTCACTTTCTGGGTGTCCTGTTTGCCCTTCCAGATCCTCCGTCTATCCCCTTCACTCTGCTGCATGCCAGAAGCCTGTGTGCATGGACTCCTTTGCCTTCTGCAAGAGATCAAGGGTGGGGGCAGGGTTGTATGTTCAGCTCTCCAGAAGCAGGTCACTGTAGGTGCTAACTTACTTCTAGAGTCACGACACTCTTTCTTCACGATGCCCTCTCTTGGTCTCTGCTGCAGGGTGGTGATAGCTTCTCACGGCTGGTCCTGCTTCATCTTTGTTGTTTTGCCTAAACACTGCATGTCATTGTAAACAATGAGTTTTTTAAGTCTCCTCAATATCACATTTGAATGCCCCGGTTTTTTTTTTTTTTTTTTTGCAGGGACCCATGATTGCAGAGTCATGGTACTTGGGTATGCCATGTATGCTTCTTGTGCATGGAATCCTCCTTTTCCTTTTCTAAAACTAAGCAGCAAAGATTCCTGCTCAAATTGTTTCATGAGCTTATTAGTGTATAAAATGTGAAAATGCACAGTTGAATGACTTTACATACTTAACATTTTCATTCAATCCGTGTACATTGAAGGCTTTGTTTGCACAAGACACTATAAAAAGTCACTATGCAAGGATACAAAAATAAATTAGACAATCTCTGCAAACTGATAACTATAATGGAAGACTATGGTAAAAAAAAAAAAAAGCTGAGACCAACTATTTGACATGCTAGTTCAGTGTAGCTAAAATGAGGGGAAGAAGGGATGATGAAAGCTTCCAGGAGAAGATGTCGTTTGGACTGGATATGAAAAGATGTATGACATTTGAAGCCAGGATGGACTTGCTCATCAAGGATGAGAGAGTCATGCACAGCAGCAGGAGCTCTGACAAAGCCTGGTCATTATCTGACAGGCTCCAAGTATTCCATATGCTTTCTTACATGACAGATCTCAAAATGGGAACCACATTCCTAATGGGCCATTCCTGCAGCTCTTGCTCAGAGATTGTTTCTTCAAGCATGGTCTTGAGATCAGCAGCAGCCACTTAATCTGGAAATTCATCAAGAGAGACAAATTGTCTGCCTGCCGCTGACCTGAGGAACCAGAAACTCTAGGCATGGGTGGAGCCCACAGCCCTTGCTTAGCTTCGACCTCCTCCTCCAAAGTGGGGATGCAGTATCCACCTGGCAAGGCCACTGGGAGGATGGCTCATGAGATAATACTGCTGAAGTGTGAAAGCAAAAGACTTTCTCTCTAGTGAAGTTCTATTCACTGTCGAGTCTTCAGCACATAGGGGCGCATCCCTCGGGCAGTCTCTCCAGCTGCCCAGGTGGGTTTCATTCTTGTATTACACTCTGCTTCAGACTTACTGAGTCATTCTCCATAGCAGACCTTTCTTATTGCCTATTTGGGAGATTCCTTGATCAACGTCTGTCTCACTGATTAAATAATAGGCCCCATGATGGGAGACACCTGGCTTTTTAAAAAATCCATTGGATACTTAATGACTATATCATAGTATATACTCAGTAAATAGTTCTTGAATGAATGCATGAGAAGTCCCTGAAAACAGTTACTGAATTCTTTAAACAATCATGCAAACAAGATCCAAGGAAATGTTGCAAAATAGCTCCTAAGTCCTTAAACACAAACAACTCCAGACACCTAGAATGAGCAAGGCAGTGTGCTAAGTCTCATTTCTCATGAGATTTTTCACCAATAACTTGTGAAGGTCAGTGCCTTGGCCATTAAATGCTGCCTCAGCCAGCCACTCTCTGCCATACCTTAACCACACTGTCCTGATCTTGATCCTTTTGTCTCTATCTCTGTGCACGTGGGGCACCTTGCAGGCTCTGACTTTAACTCTGATACCCTTGAACCTCTTTTGCCACCTGCCGCTCCATTTGGTTACTGCCTTTGGTCCTGAATTGTGAGGCTGCCTCGGCATGTATCTTTCTGTTTTATCCTCAGCTGCTATGGATAATTTTCGCTCTCTCACTCATATGTGTGTGTAATATATAAACACATATTTATATTTCATGTATATAATGTCACTATATATAATGGCATATAGATAAATATAAATAATAAAGATAGGCTATGTCCATGCTTCCTTTTTTTTTCTTTCATAGTGGAAAAGGTGTGACTTTTTGACTCTATTTCTGTCCATTAGCAATTATCAAAAGGCATTTAAATGATTCAGCTATAACTGATTTGAAAATGCCAAACATGTTGCAGTCTGCTTTCTCAATGTTTGAGAAAATGGGGTGTGGCAACAAACTGCTGGGACAATTGTCCGCTGCCCATATCCTGCCATTTGGCAGCTGGACTTTGGTATTTCCCGAAAAATGCCAACAGACATGGAGTCTGCAGAGGTGCTAGAACTCTTGCAGTGCTCAGCGCCCGACACAGTGCTTTTCAAGGTGTGGTACCTGGACCAGCAGCGTAAGCCTCACCAGGGAATCTTTCAGAAATACAGACTCTGGGACCCTATACCAGATCTACTGACACAGAAACTCTGGAGCTGGGCCTAGCAATACAATATTTGGCAAGATAAACTCTACCACTAGGAGTTTAAAAAATACATATACATTTGACAGAATCTCTAAATGATTCTGATGCATACTGATATGGTTTGGCTGTGTCCCCATTCAAATCTCAACTTGAATTGTATCTCTCAGAATTCCCATGTGTTGTGGGAGGGACCCAGGGGGAGGTAATTGAATCATGGGAGCTGGTCTTTCCTGTGCTGTTCCCATGATAATGAATAAGTCTCCTGAGATCTTATGGGTTTATCAGGGGTTTCCACTTTTGATTCTTCCTTATTCTCCTTGCTGCTGCCATGGAAGAAGTGCCTTTCACCACCTGCCATGATTCTGATGCCTCTCCAGCCATGTGGAATTGTAAGTCCAATTAAACTTCTTTTTCTTCCCAGTCTCAGGTATGCCTTTATCAGCAGCATGAAAATGGACTAATACACATATTCAAGTATGAGAGCCACTGTCCTAGTGTAATATTTGATACTGATTGTGCAACAATGTTGTCTGTGATTAAAGAAAAGAAGCTTCCTGAACATCTATTTCATGAAGCAGCTATACTGGGGTAAGAGACACACTGAAGCCAGGGTCATGGTTTTGAGCCAATTATGATATTGATTTCATGGCCAATCATCCACCCTATAGAGGCACCATATGGAATTCTGGGTTCATATTTATAAACAACATAAGGAATCAGCGATCCTCAGGAGGGGTCGCTGGGAGAGTCTGTGGTGTCACTGGTGGCATCCAGTTTTCTTTATGGCTGTGTTAGTGTTTATTCCCCAGTGGGAGGGCTGCTTAGGAAGAGTCAGAACTTGAAGTCCACAGGATGCAGAGCCTTCTGCCTATACGTCCACAGGTCCCCGTTGACTCCCTGTGACCCTGTGAGGTGCAGAACAGTAGCAGTCCTCTCTTATTCCATACTTCATTGACTCTCCCAGTTGGCTGATATAAAAATGAAGGCAAAGCTCAGGTTGCTATCAGAACCTCCACCATCTTCCCACCCCTACCACCACCAGGCTGACAGCTTCCAAACCAGCCTTGTTTTTGAAGAACTGTTGACCTCAGGGGTGTATTTGTCCATTGTCTCATTGCTACGAAGAACTACCTAGACTGGGTAATTCATAAAGAAAAGAGGTTTAATTGACTCCCAGTTCCACAGGCTGTACAGGAAGCATGGCTGGGAGGCCTCAGGAAATTTACAATTATGGAAGAAGGTGAAGGGAGAGCAAACAGGTCTTACATGGTCACAGCAGGAGAAAGAGAGGGGTGGTGGTGGTGATAGGGGGTGTTACACACTTTAAACAACCAGATCTCTTGAGAACTCTATCATGAGACAGCACTAGGGGGATGGTGCTAAACCATTAGAAAACACCCCCATGATCCAATCATCTCCCACTCAGCCTTATCTCCAACACTCAGGATCACCATTCAACGTGAGATTTGGGTAGTGACACAGAGAAAAACCAAGGGTCAAGCAGGAAAAGCACAATTCCAACCAGCATTAGATTCCTGAGACCTCTAAACCTTCAAAAGTTAAGCAACACTGAACTGGAATAGAGATTTCATTTCCACCCATGAACACTCTTGCCCCTTGGAAACAGCACCCAATGGGCAGGTGGACAGTACACATCAGGTGGGCCTAGATTCCAAATGGGGCTCTCCACTTAATAGTTGAATGAATATGAGCAATTTGTTGAGCCTCCCTGAGGCATAGTTTTCTCATCTGTAAAAGAGAATTACATTCAACTCAGAGCATATGTTTTAGTGAGGGTTCTCAAGAGAGACAGAGCCAATGGGATACATAGAGAGATATACAGAAAGGGACTCACGGGATCTGGCTTACAAGCTTATGGAGAACCAGGATAGCTGGCAGTGTGCCTCAGTCCATGTCCAAAAGCCTCAGAACCAATGAAGCTGATGGTGTAACCTCCATTCAGGCAGAGATCCAGCAAGAGAGAAACCATGGCACTGTTGCAGGTCCTAGAGACCAAAGGTCAGAGAGCTTGGACTTCTGATGCCCAATAGCATGAGAAAAAAGTGTGTTGCAGCTCCGGAAGAGAGAGAGAGAGAATTAGCCTTTCCTCTGCTGTTTTGATCTGTCCAGGCCTCAGCTGATTCGAGGCCCACCCACCCGGGGCGAATGCAGATCTTCCCTCATCCAACTGATTCTAATTTCAATCACTCCTGGAAATGCCCTCAAGGACACACCCAGAAATAATGCTCCCCCAGCTATCTGGCATCCCTTAGCCCAGTGAAATGCACACCTAAAATCGATCATCACAGAGTGAGTGTGAATAATGCATGATAGAAAGGGCCTAAGAAAAATGTTGCCATCCCCATAGAAGCTCAATGTTTTCTTCCTCTCCTTGAAACTTTGGCTACCAGATACCAAGGAGGTACAAATTCAAATCATTTCCAAATATATTCTCACATGCTGATAGTGTCTGGCCCTCAGAATCACTCACCCATTTGTTCATTTATCTACCTGTTCATCACCTGCCACCCTCTATGCTATCAGCCATCTCAAAAGGGTGGGCCAGCCTCTGCCACGTGCATGAGAGACCTGAGGGACAGAGGCACGCGGGAAAGGCTCCTCTCCAACTCCCACACCTCCTTCCCTTAATAGCTCATACTTCCACCTTCTACCCCTGATACCGAGAATTTATCTTACCTATTTCTGTACTCAGCCATTTAGATCTCTAATGAAGATGGAATTTATTATAATAAACTTTTAAAAATATGTATTGTGTACCTGTTCATTCCCTACTAGAATCCAATACTCTCTCTCTCTCTCCATATTTCTGTCTCCTTTATCTTTCTCTCTCTTCCCCACTCTTCTTCCTTACTCTTTCTTTCTCTCCCCTCTCTCTACTTGTCTCTCCTCCATCACTCGGCTTCTCTCTCTCTCTCTCTCTCTCTCTCTCTCTCTCTCTCTGTCTGTCTGTCTTCCTCGCTCCACCTGCCCCACAGCATTTAATAGAGTGCTCTGGATCTAGCAGTCCCTCAATTTCTGTGGTTATAATGTGGCTTAGAAAACCAAGAAATGAGGGTGTCCTCCTGGCCTGAAGATAAAGGTTGGAAAGTGGAAGTGTGAAGTGTGAAGTCTCTCAAGTTGGCTGTTCCTTTTTTCTATGCATTCTTTGCAATTATTGTTTATAGTCCATTTATAAAAAACTCTACCTATTGTATAGCTTCAGCTTTATCTTAAGTCCAAAGTGCTGCATTTAAAGAAAAAACACATGCATATTTAAAGCAAATGCTTAGAGATGGATCCAGAAGTTGCAAAGATTATTTACATCAAACCCTGAAGTTGGAGCAATTTCAAGAAACCCCAAACGCCTGCAGTTTCTCCCGCCCGCATGTTCATTAAAGTCCTGAAATGGAGTATAGTCATAGAGCTTGGTTAATTCAATAAGTGCTCATCTGACCACTAAATGAAAGACTGATAACAGATAGTTTGGGGTGGTGGTGGACTTGGTGGCATTTGCTTGAAACAAACAAATGTGAACCTTTATGGAGTGGAAACAGAGTTCACTCCGGTGCCTTTCAGGACAATATTTCTGGTGGTAAGTTTCCCCAGGGAAGAAACTTTAGGGCACAGGCACATTTCTGCTTTATCTGCTGAAAGCGGTCACCTTATGTCCACAAGTTTTTTTTCTCCTGAGGTTGGGCACAGCAGATGCTGGATAAATCAAGACAAACCCCACGTTTTACACCCCTCAACTCCCACCCAATGTGCCAGCCCAGCAGAAACATGTGCAGTTTCCGAATAGCACCATGAATTTGCACATATGGTTTTGACGTCCTAGCATATTTTTGTCTCCTTTATTTGACTATCTCTTACTTGGTTTTTAGGATCTGGTGGAGAAGCCCTTCCCTTCAGGAAGCCTTCCGGCACCACGCCCACCCCAGCCGCAGGCTCCGGCACCTCTCAGAGCTGCTGTCACGCTCCCCTGTGTCTTGCTTGCTTTTGTGTCCATCCAGCGGGGAACTCCATGAGGCCAGAGAGTATCTCCCAGCATGATATCCCTAGGATTTTTAAAATGTTTAATTGACATAAAATACACAAAATGTAAAATGTATCATCTTAATCATTGTCGAGTGTACAGTTCAGTAGTGGTAAGTGTGTTCAGGTTGTTGAGTAACCAATCCCCAGAATCTTTTTTAATTTTTCAAAATCAAAACTCTGCACCCATGAAACAACATCTCTCCATTTCCCGGATCCTCCAGTGCCTGGACACCATCATCCTATTTTCTTATCTCTAGGTACCTCATATAAGTGGAATCATACTGTGTTGGTCTTTTGGTGACTGGCTTATTTCACTTAGTCATGTCTTCAAGTCTCATCTGTGTTGTGGCATGCATCAGAATGTTCTTCCCTTTTAAGGCTGAATGTCGATTCTATGTATATATCACATTTTGTTTTTTCATTGGTGAGTCAGTGGATATTTTTTGGCTATTATAAATGATGCTGTAATGAACATGGGTGTACAAGTACCTATTCAAATCCTTATTTCAATTCTTTTGGATATGTCCGCAGAAGTGGAATCGCTGGATTCTATTTTTAATGTTTTGAGGAACCACCATACTGTTTTCTGTAGAGACTGCAGCATTTTACATTCCCACCAACAGCACACGAGCATTCCCATTTCTCCGTGTTCTTGTCAACACTCATTACTTACTTTCTCTCTCTCTTATTCTAATAGTAGCTAAGCTAATGGGTGTGAGGTGATACCTCTGGCAAATTTTTCGTGAATGATAAACATGGATCAGAAAAGAAAGATGGATTTCAAATTTACTTTTGATGATATTGAATTGGCTATTTTCAGCATGGATCGGAGGAGACCAAAATGTGTGCCCCAAAACAGCTTCTCATTATATTTAGCAGTTTTCAGACTTGATGCTCACATTTGAGAGATCCACGTTGCCTCAAATTCTGAGGAACTTAGGTAAGACATGAGACCTGATCTTCTGATTATTGCAATAGCAAGACATGAGCCCAGGGACTGCTCAGCTGCCCCACAGAGAGCTCTGCCAATCTGCCCTGTCTCCTGTCATTCATCTCATCTTGGTGCTTTGTGTGAGGGTCCCTGGTCACTGTGATTTCATGAAGTGAGTGGACCTAGCTAAAAAGTGAAGGTTAGGATCAGGCCAGAGCAGTCAGAATTCACCATTCCCTCTGCTTATCCTAAAAGTATCTTCCCTCACTATTGCATCTGCCTCCAAAACTACTGCCCACACTTCTCTCTTCTCTATAATTTTTCTGGATAATTGACATGAGCAAACACTAGTTGAGTTTATCATGGACACTGCAACGCTTCAGTAACTTTGCATTAATTAACATACTCAATGTTTGTAAGAATATACGAAATAGGTTTTCATCAGCAGCATCATCATCGTTGCTTTATAACCCAGGGAAACTATGTAACGCACTCAAGATCACAATGAAAAGTTGGCAAAGCCAAAATTCCAACCCAGGCAGACTGGATTGAGAGTTGGCCATCTTAATCCCAACACTGCTGATGAAATACACTATTTCATCCATATCGTTCTATTCTTTACCAAAATTCCGAAAAGAATAGTTTTTATTTGCTTCTTTCATTTCTTCCCCTCCGTTTACTCTTTATGCCGTCACAAACAGCCGCAGCCTCCACTCCAGCTCTGTGTCTCCCCGATCCCCTGGGCCCCGCCCGCCAGCCCTGGGCATCACCACCCTCCTTTCTGACAGTTAGCTCACACTCAACGCACCAGAAGTTGAAAAGTGGGAAGTTTTTCCGTAAACCTGCTGCCTGTTGTCCCCTCTCTCTAAGCAGAATGACTGTGTCCATGCACTCACCCCAGCCAGACATCTGAGTCCTATCCTCTCCCACCCCATTTTGATGATGTCATGACTAAGACTAATGAATTTTAAGTTAGCAAATGTAACTATCATCACCTTCCCGTTTTAGTTTTTCACTCTTTTTCTCTCTACTTTAGAGAAGATTGAAATTTAGCAGCATGTTGAAGGCGGCCATGAACCGGCACTGTCTGCCCCACTATTTTTCAGCAAACACAGGCATTAATCTAGACCTAGGATCACCATCCTGTGAGAACACACAAAGGAAGACGTTTAATGAGTGGCACCCTCTTCCAGAGGTGCCCCCAAAGGGCAGACCGTGGCAGCCTCACCTTTCTGGCTTTGAACTGGGTCCCTCTACTTGAAGGCAGCACAGTGGAATAGACTGCACCTCCCTAGGCAGCAGGAGAGCTGGTGCCATGACCAGCTCCCTACCTGATGCCCCTAATCTTCAGTTCCCTTCTCTGTGAATTGCTGGCATTAACTCTCCTGAATGCTGCACCACAGGCTGCAGCTAAGCACTTTGTGAATTTCAGGGAGTACTCAGGGGTGAGGGGGTCCTTTCTCCTTAACAGAATCTGCAGACTGTGGTCACAGTTTCCTAGCAACCATCTCCATCAGGTGGGAGTCACAAGAACACACATATCAGGCGGAAGAGTGGATTTTCCTTTCTCGTTTTTCTTATGGTTGGTCTTAATAAAGAAGGAAAGCAAAGAACACATGGGAGGTTTCCTGAGCTATTTCCTCTGCTGATGAAGACATGTGCCTTCCTGTGCCTGCAATGTCTGCTTACGCACCTCCTGGGACAAGTAGATTAAGGAGTAGAAGAAAGACATGGACATTCCAGGCCCTGGGGTCACCCTGCAGGCTATGCCTTCAGACCCCGTTTTCCATTCCTCTTGAGTCCACTAGTCCCAATCCTACTCAAAGCTGTTTGGGTCACCTCAGATTAAGTCACTGCTATAAATAAAATTTTGTCTCCCCTAAATTCATATGTTGAGGCTCTAACCCCCATGTGATGGTAGTTAGAGACAGGGCTTTGGGAGGATCATTAGGTTGAGGTGAGGTCATTAGGGTAGGGCTCTCATGATGGAATTAGTGTCCTTATAAGAAAAAGCTGTCTCTCTCAGTCTCTCTCTCTCTCTCTCTCTCTCTCTCTCTCTCTCTCTCTCTCTCTCTTTCTCTGCAAATGTGAAGGCCATGTGAACACATACAATATGACGTCTGTTTACAAGACAGGAAGAGATGCTTCACCAGAGCCTGACCATGCTGGCACCATGATCTTGGACTTCCAGTCTCCAGAACTGTGAGAAAATACATTTCTGTTGCTTAAGCCAACAGAAGTGTAGAATTTTACTATGGCAGCCCTAGCCGACTGAGACAGTCACCATTCTCTGTGAAACTAGATGCCGCCAATGTGAAAGTCCATGCATTTTCCTGAGAAGTTTCCACATGTGCATGTTGAGCTCCTGAGAACAGACCCTGTCTTATATGTGGCTCTAGTCACAGGCACCTGCTCTCTGTTAGCCACTGTGCTAGAGGGTACTGAGATGAAGATAGCTTGTATTCTAGGAAATAGAATGATATACAGAATCCCAGGCAACCTCCGCTATATATGGTATGAAGGGCCTGACTCTTAGAACTTCTTTATCAGGTTTGCTTTATTGTTTGAGATACAATCTAGAATACCAGTATAAAAAGTTTTAAAAAAAAATAGGGGAATAGAATTTGCCCAAGAGACAGAGGACAGAGTTCCCAAGACCTCTCTTACTTTTGACATCAACTTCAAGGTTGTAGGGGAGGATCCATAAACTCCCCTCAGTTTTGAAAATGTACTAGCAGGGCTCACAAAACAGTTACACCCATGGCTATGGTTTATTGCAGGGAAAGGATACAGATTAAAATCAGCCAGAGGAAGACATGCTTAGAGCAGAGTCTGAGAGGGTTTCAAACAGAAGCTTCCATGGCCCTCTCCCCTTGAAGTGGTTCATTTCACCTTCCTGGCATCAGCGTGTGGTGACAGGTAAGGAGTGCTGTCAGCCAGGAAATCTCTTGAGTGTCTCTATTCAGTCTTCCTGGAGCTCTAGTCATTAAGATTGAATGAACCGCTTGAGTTGGCAATTGTGTTGTCCCTGAATCACTGGATCTGGATGACGCTTATCAAAATGGATGAAGGGGAGGGTACGGGATTGGGGAGTTTCTTTAATAAGCTGGAGGCAGGAACAAATTGCCTTTCAAACCTCACTCCCAGCCTGAATTAAGAAAAATTATTTTCAGACATGTATCTGTGCTAGGCAGTAGGGTAAATTAAATAGGCTAGATAAAGAACAATTATTTCTTAGAAGTCAAGTATTCATGAAGTAGGCATAAAATAAAACTATTCAACGAAGTGCTTTGGATACATAGTAAAAAAACATGTAAAATATTTTGAATCTGAGAAAGTCAAGATGGTATGTGACTCAGAAGATGGTCAGCACGTGACGATAGTCACCAAAGTGTCCAGTGTGTTGGACCCGCTCACCATCCGCTGAAAGAAGTTTGGGACCTTTCGTGTCGATTCTGAAGACCTTTTTGATCTGGCCTTGGCCTACTTCTCTTGGGGACTGAATGCTTTCTCTCACCTCCTTTGCCTTTGCACATGGTTTTTGATCTATCTGAAAGGAAACGTCAGCCAATACCACCACTACCAAAGTCTTTTCTCCTTACGAGTGTCATGTCTTCTCCAGCACCGGCTCAAGCCTCACCCCACGTATAAAGACGCCCCTCACTCCTCGAGGTCATCTGGGGATATTTACTTTCACAGGTGTTCTTCACCTACCTTCCCCACTCTCTACAGAACCACCACCACCACCACCACGGGCACCAACGTCGTAGCTTTCTTGAAGCCTCTGCAGTGTTCCCAGACGGCACCCCTGCTGCACTTCTCCCCCATGCTCCTCTTGAGAGAGGTGTCCATATTCCCACATGTAGGAGAGTTGATATAGCGGCTTATACTCACTCCACTGCCAGACTGCAATCCTTGAGAATAAATACAGATGCTTGATTCATTGTTGTATGCCTACAATGACCAGCATCTAATAAAAAAAAAAAAAAAACAGCATGGATAGAGAAAAAGATAGAGCAACTCTAGAATCCTATATTCTGAGTAAGCATGTTTTGGGTGAACCATGTACTTTTATTAATGAGGACACATTTTATCACTATTTACGTAGAGGCTATTGTGCTCTGCTTGTGCTCATTGCATTCATTTCCCAAGGCCTGCCGTAACAAACTGCTACATCCTGCATGGCGTAAAACAGCAGGAGTGACTCCGCTCAGAGGCTTGGAGGCTAGAAGTTAAGTCAGGGTGCTGGCAGGGCCATACTCCCTCTAAAGTCTTTAAGGCAATCTCCTCCCTTGTCTCTTGCAGCTTCTGGTAGCCCCAGGCTTCCCTTGGCTTGTGACGCACGACTCCTGTCTCAGCCTCCGCTGCCACGTAGCTGTCTTCACATAGTCTTCCCTCTGCAGCCACCTGCCTTCACACTTTCTTCTTCTAAAGACACTTGGTCTATTGGATTAGGAGTCCATCTCACTCCAGGGTGACTTCATTTTAACTTGACTAATTACATCTGTAACACGACTCAGTTTCCAAATAAGGTTGTATTTTGAGTTTCTGGGGTTAGGACTTCCAAACATATTTTTGGAAAACACCATGTAGCCCATCCTACTGGCTTTCCCTTGGCATGGACAGAGTGATTTGTACTTGTTTGCAGTTTCTACGCAACTTGAAGCCTTAATTCATTAAGATGAGTATGATTTTATTTTGTTACTTTCTTTTCATCCACTCGTTTTCCTGTGTCACTTTAAAATATATATATTTTAAAATTGAGACTGCAGCCAGAGCTGTGGGCAGAGCCTGATTCTGATGCCCCCCTGGCCCTTCAGATGGGCAGTTTCTCGGTGGCAATGACAAGAAACCCAGGCAGCCACACGCACACACATGCCACATGGCTTTGCAAACGAGCGGTAGAGGCAGGAATATCTTCAAAGCATATGGAAAGCAGGGAGATGAGGAGGTGCGCTGGAGCCAGGACAGTGACGAGCTTCGCAGGGCTCTGGCGTGCAGGGGAGGGGACAAAAATAACCAGCAAATCCCTTCTCTGCGGAGAACCACCAGTGAAGAGGATCGACAGACAAGTGACGGGAGGAAGCAGGACGTGGATCTGGGCTTGCAAACCGGACAGGTTGTGGCTCCAGATGGCAGAAAAGGAAGAAAAGGAACCATGAGCAGCAACAACAGTTTTATTCAGTTTGAACATTTACAAAGTTTTCTTTAATTATTACTCCCTTCTGGGACTCCAGCTGCACAAAGAGTTGAGGGCAGACGCACCAGGGAGGCCGGCTAAGCCAGGAGCTGGTGGCACGGCGTCTACTGAGCCCGGCCAGCTCGGGACAAGAGTGGGCAGGAAGATCTTGATTGTGTTTTCCAAGGGACTCAGGTGACAGGCTGTCAGAACGTGTGGTTTGGGTTTCTCTCCCTCAAGGTATGAGCGCTTTGAGCTGTGCTGAGCAGACAGCTGGGCTGGGAGTGGTGTGTCTCACTCCTGGTCAGTCATTGCCCCTGGGGGCAGCTGCGTGAATGGCTGCCTGGCAGGATTTTCCAGGCCTCTGGCAAAGAGCCAGAATATGCACAGGGCAGAAGAGGCCAGGCACGCTGGATGGGAGTGTGGAGAAAGCAAGAATGGATATTTTCAAAATATTCCTCTGCAAAGACAGAAACACCCAGGGAAATGTCTGTTCCCTCACCTGCAGTTGAGTCTGTGTGTGTTTGAAAGGTAGGACTGCACCCCGCCAGAAGCAGAACAGGCGGAGGTCATGGAATGCAGCCTGAGCCTTGCTTACCTGTGCTCAGAGCCCAGGACAGATGCTCATGCTCTAGAGCCTGGGTCTTCTCTTGCCCCACAATTTCCAGTCCTCTGGAGAGAGAAGTCTGAGGTACAACATGCACAGGGCAAGGCTGCTATCTGTACGCATGGAAAGCACATTTACCATCACCCAAAAACTGCATCTCCAGATAGGCCTGGGTCTCTCTTTTTTCAGTTGAGACCATGGCAAGTCATGTTCACAGGCATGGATGCCAACAGACTCTAACTCAAGCACAAGAGTCCCTCTTTTCCTCCCAGCTCTCCTGTCACCCTGCATGATTTCCGAAGGAATGGGAACTCACCAGCTTTGTCTCTGCAGATGAGGGCATCCTCATGCCTTCAGGTGATTTCTGCACCAGCCGTTTGGTAAATGGATCACAAACACAACTTCCTCTCCTGTTGTTTTCCTTAAGGAGTTAGAGAGTCAGTTTAAACAGCACAACACAGGTAACAACAAATTTTCTAGATCCATTTTACTTTAAATAATAAAATATGATTATAATTTTTACTGAATCTGGAGGAACTCATAGCTGTAAGGACGGTGTGGACCTGTAGAAATGTAACTGAGCTGGGTGTCAGGGGATTTAGACTTAAAATCTTGTTCTCCCATGGGGTGACGGTGGGACCATGTTCAGTAGCTTGCCCCTTCGGTGCCTCTGTCTCCTCAATTTTATTTATTTATTTATTTATTTATTTACTTTTTTTTTTTACAACAATGCAGTCATTTATTTGTTACGTGCACATTATGGTATTACTATACTGTTTATATTTCTCATGTGACTTTTAATTAGAAAATGAATCCAAAAGCAAAACAGCAGATATATACAAACCTAAAGAGACAGAAGATAGAGATGAACAGATAAGGCAAATTATACATTAAGAATCCAAATCCCATACCTCAATTTTTACATGAAATCCCAAGCACAGAGTTGCTTTGACGGCCAAGTAAATGCACAGATGGAAAATAAAAGTCTTTGCCTTGATTAAAATGTTGTGCCACGTGCAGTATACATGTGCGACATTTCTTGTTACACATCTGTGTGCATTCCTCTGCAAGGCTGCACATCTTTGCTGCTGCATAACATTTCTCTATTATATGGAATTCTTCTTGACTCCAAATTACACCTTGATTGAATGGAGTGTTTTTATTTGAGAGATCAAAATCTTCAGTGCCTTAATGAAATTATTTTCTGTCCTTATAGAATATTTCTCTTTCTTCTATGCACCCCCCACTACGGAACAGGTGTCATGGACACTGAGCTCCTTGAAGATATGGCCCAGTCTTAGCATGATCTGTTTCCTCAACTCCTGAAACAGGGCTGGATACAGTAAGAAGCTAGTGATTGTTACAGCAAACACAACGAGACCCAGGCACCCTAGGTGTGAACTCAACAAGCCTGTGGAAGTGAAGTTGATGCCATCAGTCACCAAATAACCTCTGAGAAACACAGAGTACAAAGTCATCACAGCAGCCTCCAAGGGCAGGGCCTGATTCTCACGAATCTCAAGGCCAGGGTGGTAGAGTGATCAGTTGTGGATAGATGTCATCCAGGTGGTGGAGTGGGAGCCTGGAGGAGAGGCATGGTGCCCCGCCAGATGGGTCTTTGACTGAAAGCCATTGCTGATTCTGATGACAGTTTTCAGTGATTTGGGATAAATCTCTTGGTCCGTCACGGAAGATATTCCAGGTGAAGAGAATGGCCAGAAAAAAATTGAGAATAATCATTTGTGACTACAACCTAAGGAAGCCACTTTGCAGGAGTAAAAATTGATTAGGATAAAGAATTATGTCAGCTTCCAGCAGCATCTTCTCCACTGAAAGGGAAGAACACTTGAGGCTCAGATTGTGAAATGATGTGAGTCTTCGAAGGTTGTACCACTTCCGTAATGAGAACACTCCAAAACCACCACTTCAGTAATGGCTCATTCTCTCTTTCAGCTAAAAGAAAATCATTGAGATGTCAAAAAAGGCAGTGTAAGGGGCAAAAACATTTTGAATGTTGTCATATTAAAGGCTGTAGCAGATTCTGGGAACAACAGGGAAAGCCTCATGTGCACAACGCAGAGACCCAAGCCCTGAATGCTTCAACCAACTCCAGTTTCATAGAGAAAATGGAGAAATGCTCACTCCAAGGCCAGCTTCAATGAACCTGACATTGAATGAGATACATATGCTGGCTGCCTTGGATCGCAGCTAGGACCACTCCCTTTATTCTAGGGCAACTAGAGTGTAATCTAGAGACCCAGAAGTCTCTAGTCTCTGACACACTCTGGAGCCTCAAGCCCTGCTGACCTGCTGTCTTTGTGTTGGAATTCTTTTGTCTCTTCCCTTGGTGTGTGTGCACAGCAAGGCTGCTCAGAAAGCCCTTTCAAGACTATGTTAAGGAAATCAAAATCCCCTCATATTACTGTCTCCCAAAATGGTGAATATGTTCTACAGACCAACACGTGGGTGATGTGGATGCTTCACTATCAGCATAGACTGGTGGAAGGTTAGAGCTTCTTGTCCTCACTTTGCACAATGGGCAGCAGAGGTCTTGAAGGGAAGGGACACACCAGGGTCACACAGGGAATGGGAGGCAAGGCAGGGACTTGAGACCTGGCTTATGGCTCTCAACCCAGTGACTTCAGCACCAGATGGTTGCCAGGCACTGAGCATGGTGAGTTCACTGGCAAGGAAACAGCAACCCAGGAAAGGTTTCCAAGTATTATAACTAATTAAAGTTTCACATGAAGTTGGGTGGTTGGCATTGAACAGCTCATGCTTTTGACATTTGTCCAGATTAAAAATAATCCACCATTCATTGTATCAGAGATCTTCCAGGTGCCCTCAGTTCTCAAAAGTCATTCCAGCCTTGGCCTCCCTTTTGCTAAACTAGCACTATTTTGGCCCAAAGTGAAACTCGGCAAATAAGGCAATTGGAACAGATTGGAATTGAAAGGCAGTTTTTCTCTTGGATTCTTTCTCTTCCTGCCACCTTCTCTTCCTCTCTTCTTTCCCTGTATTTCTTTCCTTCAGTTTGTTGTGGTCAGTGGGACTGAGGCTCTTCAGAAATTCAGAGTTCTGTCCAGTGGAAATACAGGTGTGAACACAAGACTCATTCATTAATGCAATTTGGCATTCAGAGAATCTGTTATTCTTTTATTCTTCAAGTCAATAAACAGGTACTGAGAACTATCTCTGCATAAACTGTTGCTCTAAGAACCAGTGATACAAAAGGGAGTAGGGCTTTGCTTAGGCTAGCCTTTAGAAAATAGAGTCTGAGGCAACATTTATATACCATTTCAATCCCAGAGAAGCCAGAATGAAGCAACAGGGCATTGATAAGAGAACGGTAAATACAAGGTGGGCATTACCCAGCTGGCCACTGCCTCCCAAAGACTCATCGTGGTTTTGGGCATCCCTCAGGACATATCTGGGCAAAATGTACAATAACACCACACCTGGGAGGCACTCAACACAAAGAATAGAGAAAGGTGAACCTCCTGGCTCTCCCTAGTCTTTTGGGCCCCATGAGTCACAGTTCATCTTGCAGGATGTCAGCTCCCCTGAACTGGGGTGGTCCACCTGAGTCCTCGGGAACCTACTGAGAAAGCAGGATGTTATACCACGGATATGGCCATTCTTCTGATTCCAGGATCCAGCAGATAGCTGGGGGCATGAAAGACAGGTGAGGTCTGGAGAATCCGAGGTCACAGGTACACGAAGTTGAACACTGGTTCTTAAAGGGTTCAGGGTCCGTGTGGGAGAATGAGAAATAACAATAATAAACTACTATGTACTAAAGCACTAGTTGTGTGTAAGGCACTGTGGTAAACACTTTATATGAACTATTTAATTTCATATTTACCAGAAATAACAGGGGATTTTTACAAATGCACAGAGTAGAAAACTAAAACACCTAATGCTGTTGCTTTATCCAGGCCATTTAGCTGGCAAGCAGTAGAGCTGATGGTCACATGCACAGGAACTGTGGTTATTTCCCAGGTCTCCTGCTGGTTACTGCCACAGAGCAATTCCAGTGCTTTCCTAGGGCCCCATTTGTGTTTTCAGGGGTTGACCCTGAGGACCATGGTCTGGGAGGCTGTGTAGCAAAGGCATGGTGCTGGCCTCCTCTACAGCTGCAGGTGTCGTGGTTCTCACCCTTGGTGCATACCTTGAACTTACTCTAACAAGGTAGGAAGTGGGCAACCATCTGGTGCTGAAGTCACAGGGTTGAGAGCCATAAGCCAGGCCTCAAGTCCCTGCCTTGCCTCCCATTCCCTGTGTGACCCTGGTGTGTTCCTTCCCTTCAAGACCTCTGCTGCCCATTGTGCAAAGTGAGGACAAGAAGCGCTAACCTTCCGCCAGTCTATGGCTGATAGTGAAGCATCCACATCACCCACATGTTGTTCTGTAGAGCACATTCACCATTTTGGGAGACAGTAATATGAGGGGATTTTGGTTTCCTTAACATAGTCTTGAAAGGGCTTTCTAAACAGCCTTGCTGTGGCAGAAGCAACATTGCAGACAGAGGCAACACAGGAGCAAAAGCTTGGCGTGATGAAGACCCATCTGCACACTTGAGGGGCCTTGGGTATTCTGTGAGGCCCAGGAGTAGACCAAGAAAGTCTGCATGAACCCCTGAGCCTCACCATCTGGCTCCAGGAGCTCGAATTTCTGTAGAAAGGTGAACGAGGAAGTGTTGTTGGTTCTTTGCAACTCAGAAGCACTATAAATTGTGACCATCTGTGGCCTTGACCAGGAATCCTAGAACCAGCATGTACCTTAAGTTATTCCACCCATTTCCAGCCTCCATTTGACTTCCCCGCAGTGGGAAATGGTTTGCCCCAGTTGATGAGCTCATCAGTGGTGGAGCTGAGACCAGAGTCTGGCTTCTTGCCCAGGGATAATTCCTTTGTGATTCTGTCCATTCAATGGACACTGCTGGCTCTGGAGCTTCAATTTTGGTATTCGAGCATTTCTGCGTACTCTCTGATAGCACTCATCACAACGTGTGAACACTACTACTTCTTGTTGTATCTCCTTGTTTTATTCATCTTCATATACTTAGTACTCAGTGTTGCATCAAGCCCAGAGGAGGTGTTTTAAAGTGTTTGATACACAAATGAATAAATGCAGCATCAAATAGCGCTTTTGCAAACCTGAGAATAAAGCCTAATTAAAAAAACTGTCAGGAAGATGACAATCTCATTATAGCTAACCTGCATTATTTTAACTGGAAGGAAAGACCAAGGTGTGAAAGTATTGCGTAATTGCTGCTGACACGTTTACTTGACTTTCATTCTGACTCTCAGAGCCCTCACCCCTGTTCCATCAGTCCTCTTACTGTTTGTGCACTGCGCATTCCACTTCCTCCTGCTTCCTCTATTTAACTTCTCTGAGTTTGGCCACAAGCCACTCTCCCATGGAACACTATGGAATGCATTAATCACCCCATGTCTCTAGCTTGTACTCCTTATCTATATGAAACCATATTGATCTATTTCTCCTGGGAATCCAAAAACATTGGGTTTCACTTGCATTGTTTTTACCTGTAATTGTCTGTTCTGCTTCACATACACGCATCGTTCATTAATCAACTGGGCTTTTTACTTCATCATAATAGATGGAGCCTGAGGTAGCTTATTGTAGCTATTGAGGGTCCACAGCAAAGAGTTAGAAGTTTGTATAGGGTAGTGACTCTTAAAAAGTGAGTCTTCACATTATAAGGCCCTCAAGGGGGGCTCTTACAGAAAGGCTCCTTGTACTCCTGGGACTTTTTGTCTTTGACCATTTTGCTATCAAGAAATCTAAGATCTGGATATTGAGTTTATGAATGGTTCAAGTTCAAGGTCATCGATTAGGATTTTTCATGTGCCAAATTTACCAGGATGTCCTGTGGGTCTCCCTCATTGCCAAAAATCTGATTCCTTAGGTAATGGAAACAGAGGGACAGGGAAAGCAAGATTGTTTCTCTTATATTTCAGGAGTGACGTCGTGGTAAAGCTAATGCATTCATTCAAGGTCAAATCCTTGGAAGGCACCAGGTTTCTATGCTAGCGGTCAGAAGGATAGCACCAGGTAATCACTACTCTGCTGGAGATTTGCCTCAGGGACTGTAGGGCAGTAAGAAGGAAGCCCGATCCATCTGAAGGATCGGGAAGGATGTTCTGGTGCTTGGGCTGAACCCTAAAGGAGAAATGAGCTTTGACAGGAAGGCATTAAGGTCAGGGTGACAAGAAGCACCCATGATCAGAGGCATGGGAGAAGATGGCGTGTGCTTGGAAAATCGAGGAGTTCCGATCTTCTGGTAATAAAGGACATAGGGTCAGAAGGGATGTCATGAGCCATACAGATGGGAAAGTCCACATCCTACACCTTGAGTCTAGATTTTATTCTGAAGGCTGAGGGTGGTCCTGAAAGCACTGAAGTGTGTGTTTGTGTGTGTTATGGGGGTGGGAAATAATGCATTCAGATATCTGAGCCAGAAAGTGCAATCAGGAACCTGTGGGAAGTAGATTGGAAGGCTTCCAAGTGGAGGCAGAAGCCAGCGGGGTGGGGGTCCTTAGAATAATGACCCGTCCAACCATCTTGCAATCTAAGGGACCCCTCTTCCCAGCAGAGCTTACAAACCAAGGAACTCCTGCTGACTGATTGCCCCCAGTCCTGCCAGAGGAGCAGACGCTAGGGGGAGCTGTCTGAGGCCCAAACTCCCTGTCATCAATTGCCCAGGAGGCTCATCCCGGCACTGCCGAAGGCAGCTTCTTCCTGATCCAGCTCCTGCAAAATTCACTCAAAGCCCACTGCTATTGGAATAGACACGTTCATTGGTGTAGACCCAAAACTCTCATATTCCTGCCCGGCCTGCTTCAGCGTCCTGCTTTCTCTAACCTCCAGGGTCACCTCCTGATTCTGCACAACAGTGTCCAGAGGCTTTGTCTCTCAGCTCCTTTACTCCACTCAGATACCCTGTGATCTTGTTAATTTGTGAATGTCTTCCCAGTTTCTCTGCAATAGATTCAAAGATGAGCTGGGAGAAATGAGGAGACATCCCATTACCTTCCTTCTGTCTGTCCTTCCTCCCCCTCACTCCCTTTCTTTCTTTCCTTGTTTTGATTATAAAGTGATACACACACACACAAACACACAACACACACACACACACACACTTATAATCTATTAATATGTATATACTATGTATACTAATATTTACTATATGTGTGCTATATACACTATTATAGCATAATAGTATACTATATATACTGTAATAGTATACTGTGTAATATATAACATACTATATTATATATAGTATGTATACTATAATAGTATATAGTATATATGATAGTATATGTTAGTATATATACTATATATACACTAATATATGCTATATATATGCAGTAATATATACTATAGATATTAGCATATATGGAGTATATAGATAGGTGATGGATAGATTGAAGAATACAGTTGAAATAGGATCCCATGCATGCACCCTCCAGATGGGAATGAGAATGATCTCAATACACATGAAGCCACCTGTGCCCTTCTCAGCTCTGCCTCACTTCTCACAGTGTGGATTTTGCCACTCTGCTCAACTGTGAGTTTACCATCGTTTCCTATTTAAAATAAGAATGACTTATTTCATAAAAGTGTAGCTCTCTAAAAAACCTTTTGAAACTTACGTAACTGGAATTATGTAGTATTTGTTATTCACAATGTGTTCTTTTTATTTTTCTTCACCCTACATTTCTCTCCACATTGATGTAGGCAACTATAATTCATTGATGTTTCCTGCTTTGTATGATGATTACACCACAGTATTTTTTTTCTTTGCTAAACATTGTCTGTGTTCCTTCAATGGACATTTGTCTGGTTTCCAGTCTCCTGCAATGACCGGTTCTGCTGTGGATATTCCTGAACCTGTCTCCATTCCTGCACAGGCTGTCTTGCATCACAACCTCAACAGTAGTGAGTATTCTGTGCACCAAACATATGGATATGAAAGTGTTTTTACTATTTTCACATATAAACCTTAAGTTATATGGGATTTATTTGTGTGTATAGTCTGAAATAGTACATATACATATATATATATATATATATATATATATATATATATATATACACACACACACACACATTTTTATGTAGAAAAAATATATAAATATATATATTTATTTTTTCATAAATTGTACAGTTTTTTGACTTCATTTATTAAATTTTTTTGACCATTGATCTTTTTCTGGGTTCTTATTTTTTGTTCCTTTCATCTATTTGCATCCTTCTGCACAAATGTTGCCTTTACAATGCAGTACTTTTATGCAATAAAATGAGCTTACTCTTAGGGAATTTAACTCCTTTTCAATATTTTTAAAATGAATCGATGCATTTATATAGTATCAGACTACTTTTTAGGTATTTTCCCTTCCATCTTTTGGGTAGTTTATTTCTGTGGTAGAAAAGTACAATTGACCCTTATATAATCATTTCAAATTCCTCAGTCTTGCTACACTCTTATAATAATTGTAATGATTTCTATATAATGATACAGAAATTTGTGTTTTATTTATAGAAAATTTCAGCATCAGCAAATAATGACAGTATTGTTTTTGACTTCCTAGTCTATAGGTATTTTTTTCTTGTCTTATTTCTTGGGCTGAAATATTTAGTAAAGTGTTTCATAGCAGCATCCGGTGAGTGCCCTTGTCTTTTTCTGAGTTCAGAGAAAATTATTTAACCTTTCTCTACTCAATGAAATTTTCTAATATATTAAGAAAGTTTTATTATCTTTCCATTTTACTAATCATCTTTATCACAAGTGGATGGCAAATGTTAAGAAAATTTTCTATGTATGCTAAAATTATTTTTCTTCCTAAATGTGTTAATATTTTAAGTTGTATTAATGGATTTTTCAATGTTAAACTGTGAATTTCTGGAATAACCCAAAATTATATACATTATTATAGTTGGTTTGTTAATATTCTCTAGATTTATTCCATATATATTCAAAAATTAAATTTACTTTTAATATTTTTATTGTAATATCTTTGCCTAGTTTTGATCTCAAAGTTTTGTTATCTTTATGAAATTAATTGGAAAATATTCCCTTATCTTTTATTCTCTGGGAAAGTTCACCTATGATTAGAATTACTTGTTCCTAGGATGTTAGAGATTGCTTATAAAACTGTCTAGACTTGTTATTTCCATCCTTTTTTATTACTGTTTTATTACTAATATTAGGAAACTACATTGTAGCATTATTGATGTGCTACAACGTAAATGTTTTCTTTTGCATTCATTTCTGGTCTTCTTTGTCTTTACATCTATTTTTAATTTTTTAATAATTCATTCTTTATACATTTGATGCTTAGCTCATTAATTTTTGAACGTTTCAACAATATAATCATTTAAGTTTATTAATCTTTTTAAAAAATATTAAGATAAATCCTCTAAGTTTGATGTGTTTTATTTTTATCATTGTGCAGTTTTTTATTTTTATTATAATGTATGATTTATTCTTTAACTTAAGGGTTGGTATAATACTGAACAACTTTAACTGCCTCCCATCCCAAAATCTGATAATCATCATGGGAAATTGAGAGGCAATTGAGATTAGAAAAATTCTTCAAATTCTTTTTCTTTAAGGTATATAAACAATAACACAAGGCTTAATGACATTTCAATGTCCCATTGCTATACATAGTTTATGTCCTAAATAAACAAAGAAGAGATATATGTAGGATGAAAGAAATGTCTTTGCTAAAATACTTGGTATAAAATCTTTGATGTGAAAAGTACTTGTGTTTTGTTTACAGTTCTTTAAAAGACTTTTGCCCACACATTCTACCTTTCAGAACTTTCACTAATTCTAGGTTAAAGCATGACACATGGTTACTTAATGATAAAACAAAGACTAGGATTCAGATAATTTCATTTCAATTCCTACTCTTTTGCAATAGCTAATTTTCTCCTTATTCTCTACCAATTACTATGTTAGGGCAGTAACTACTGATAATGATATCCTCCTCATATTAGTACATTATTAAGTTTCCTCAGATAAGAGTCCTAGGTGGATCTGTGCTACTCATTACATTACATATAATAACTGATATTTTAGTTTGCTTTGCAATCATATCTTGCCACTGTAACTCATAACTTTAGACAACCCAAATCTATGGCTATCATCTTATTGTCCTTGATGCTGATCCCCAGGGACATACATTTCCTGCTCCATAGTATTTCTCATGCCACAGCACATTTCCTATATAAGCCTCTCCCTTTGAAATTATCTCTTTGTCCTCCGTTTTTATATCACATTATCACATTGATTATGTCAATATTTAAATTCACTTGTATTATTCAATGTCACCAAAAGTATTAAAATGATAGATTAAAGAGGGGCTGCCAGAATAAGCCTAATATGTAATATCAGTATAAAAAACTGAACATATTGGTAGAATAGGATTTCACGTCCTACGTCAGTTTTCTTTAATTAATCATGCCCTGTAGTGCCATGTTGCCGTATCTTCTAGGAATGTGCCAACATTCCTAAACTACTATGTCTTAGAGGAAGATCCTCTTCTAGAATTTAGGTTACACGCAGACATCAATCTCATATTTTTTGTTATTTTTTTAACTTTTAATTTTTATTTATTTATTTTTAGAGATTGGGTCTCACTCTGTCAATCAGGCTAGAAATGCAGTGGCACTGTCTTAGCTCACTGAAGCTTCAGAGTCCTGGGCTCAAGTGGTCCTCCCATCTCAGCCTCCTGAGTAGCTGGGACTGCAGGCATGTGTTGTCATGCCCGGCTTGGGTATTTTTAGATTTTTTTTTTTTGGAAACGTTGTAATTTCACTTCTCTCATCTTAAATGTCATGAGTGCAAAATCAGATAAACCTTTTTTGGCTTTCTGCCTGTAGTGTTTTTTTAAAATCTATTTTCCATTTAAGATCTTCACATATTGATGAGAGCCTGCATGAAATTGTTACCATCCGTTGTTTGAAATCATTAAGTTGGTGCAAAAGAGACTTTTAATGGGAAAAAAAACGCAATTACTTTTGCACCTACCTATAGTTGAAGGTAGCTTTTCCATACAGAAATGTGGCTGTTTGATTGTGTGATTCTTCAATCTTACAAGAAGGAAACATTGCCGTCATAAAGGCCTGATTAGTTGCAAAGTATCTGAACAGGAACACTGTTAGCATTTAGGATACCCTGACTTTGGTTTCATAAAAATTCAGAGGTGGACTGTTTGATTGTGTGATTCTTCAATCTTACAAGAAATAAACATTACCATCATAAAGGCCTGATTAGTTACAAAATATCTGAATAGGAACACTGTTAGCATTTAGGATACCCTGACTTTGGATTCATAAAAATTCAGAGGTTATGTCTACTCAAATTCACCTTTATGCTACTAGTAATATATGCAATAAACCTTAATGCATACATTAATGCATAATTAGGAATCTTTAATGTATGCATTAAACCTTAATGCATATATTAATGTATAATTATGCAATAAGCCTTAATGTATAATTAGGAAGAATTAAATACATAGTTGACGAGAAAGGGAAAAAGATCAAGTCCTGTTTCTAAACCTCTCATTGTTAAGAACTCTTCTATCCATATTCGAGCTTTCTGAGATTAATATGGAATATCTAGATAGAAATAATTTATTTCCATATCGCTTCTTTCTATCTTAATTTGCTTGATGATAACACCCACATTTACCAGCAGTCATTTATTATCGCAGCTATAACCATGCAGAGGCTGTCCCAAACCCAGAGGCCAAATCTTTGAAGGACAAATCAGATCCTGAGATGACCAGGCCCTCCATTTTCTGTTTCACCCAGCCTGGCATGCACACCACTCACAGGAGATAATCTCAGGTTTACTATTTGAAGTCTGCATGACTTTAGCCAAGTTTCTTAAATTATGTATGTCGGTTTCCTCAAGTCTGAAATGGGCATACTGCTGGTATCACTCCGTGACAGTTATTGTAAAGATTAAATAAAATAATTCATTGAAAGTGTGAAATAGAGTGTATTAGTCTGTTTTCGCACTGCTATGAAGATATTACCCAAAACTGGGTAATTTATAAACAAAGGAGGTTTAATTGACTCACAGTTCCACATGGCTGGGAAAACTTACAATCATGGTGGAAGGGGAAGCAGGTGTCTTCTTCACAAGGTGGCAGTAGAGACAGCATGTGAAAGAAGAACTGTCAAACACTTACAAAGTCACCAGATTTCGTAAGAACTCATTCACTCTCATGAGAACAGCATGAGGGAAACTCCTCATGATCCAATCATCTCCCTTCCTCGACACGTGGAGATTACAAGTCCCTCCCTGGACACTTGGGAATTATAATTTGAGATGAGATTTGGGTGCGGACACAGATCCAAACCATGTCATAGAGAGTGCATGGTAAATAACAATGTTCAACAATCGTCCATTGAATAAATGAAGTATGAATAAATGAATGACATATTTTTATACATAACCTTTTTTCTTCTGGCAATGTTCTCATGCTCCTAGGAGCCTATGTAGTCCTACTCCGTGGCAAATGAGGCTACTGATGGGCAAAGCAATAGCAACAGTAATTTATAGAATGCCTCATTAGTTAGAAATTCTGGTTTAATACTCATTCTTCACAATCAGGTAGAGGGTAAGAGGGATTTCACTTCATGCTTTATAAACCTATTGTGATAACTTTATTGAGAAATTGGGAGTAAGAAATGGAAACTCAGGATGTTCCCTATGTGTGTGTGTGTGTGTGTGTGTGTGTGTGTGTGTATTCTTAAATTACATGTTAGGCTGACAGAGCTTTACTAAATAATTATTTTCATAACTAAACTTCTTGCACTATAGATTCTGTTCTTTATATTTGGGAAATTTAAAATCCAATTATCACTCGTATACATCAAAATAACACATTTGATATTTATATTTATCACAGATCTGCCATTTAACACCTCCATGTTATGCTTGCATTCTTCCCAAGATCACATTCCAAAATACAGTTGACAGTCCCGTTTTTTTTTTCCTGTTTTATCGTGGGTATGGTATTCACATTGGGAAATAAGTGTGTTCAACAGTGTCAGTTTTTTAGCTACATGGCCAAGAATACAAAAGGTCCTTCATAATGTCTTCACTGCTGTTATTATTCTGCTGCCAGTCATTTACAATATTTACTACCAAATGACGGAACAGTTAGTTACGATAAATTGACTGATGGTGTTTACCTCTTCTTTGCTCATTAATACCAAAGAAAGTTTTACAAGAATAAGACAGGAAGGAAGGGAGAAAGGAAAAGATCCTTCTCCAGAACTATCGTCACAAGCCAATGAGGAACTTTTCTACAGAACCAGTAGACTTCCTGCAATGAGATCCTCCTACTGAAGTCCAGTGAGCTGAGTAAGTGGTAGAGAGGCAAGAGCCTCTGCCTTCAAAGAGCTTACCAACATGTTGACTCACTTTTACCTTTTGAATGTGTTGTTTTTGTAACATAGGTTTCTACTAGAAATGCTGTAGACTCTTATAACAAAAGATAATAACTCGAGCACGTTTTTTCTGTGTTGGTTTGGAGACTGTTTCATCTTTTGGAGTTACTGAATTTCAGATCAAATCTAGAAGGAAGGCTGGGACTGAGTATTCAAGCTCAGACATGTTCTTACATCATTTGAGGATTCAGGAAACCACAGAGCATAACCAGAGAGGCAGGCTTGGTTTGGATCCGCTACTGGCACTGCTTTGCAAAAATTAGTAATTTATTCATAATAATAAAAGGAATCTTCCCTTGTTTAGCTCTTAAATCCCCAATATGCCTTCACAGCTAGTTTCCTCTTTGTTTTTTTCCAAATGCGAAGGCTTGTGGTGTGATCAGATTCCAAGCAAGATACATGGGTCTGAGAATTCAGTGATGTTCACCTTTAAAAAGGGAATTGCCTATTGCCTAGTGGCCAAAACAGCTAACTGATGGTAAAGATGAGACTTGTAAAAAGACCTAAATCAAACTTACTGTAAAAAAAATATACATCTCATACTCCCAGAGAGCTGTCATGCCTAAAAGGAGACAGAAATATATAGTAAAAAAAAAAAAAAAAAAAAAAGAGGACTATTATAAAGAAAGATTAGCTCAAAAGTATGCTGTTAATTTTCTTTACCAAAGGACCTCTGCTTCTGTAGCATCCTTAAAGAAAATCACTGCCTATAGCCAGTCTTAAGACTATCTTTTGAATATTTCTGTTTCTCATAAGCCTAACTGCTAATATCTAGAAGTAAATGGTGGAACTTCATTGATGTATCTCAGCTTCTGCACCTTCTGAGATCATTCTGAAGCTGAAGCCTCCAGGTTGAACCTGGATTCAGAAATAAGATTAGAGCTGTACCCTTGGCTCTGTTGTTTCACAGCTCTTTTTTTTTTTTTTTTTTCTTTTCTTTTTTTTTTTTTTTTTTTGAAGCAAGCTGTGGAAGTTCTTTGACCCTCTGGTTTTTTGTCTGCAAAATGGAGATAGAGATATGTCCCGTGCTTACTGCATAACTTTGAGATCACTATTTATCACATTCAGGGACTTTTGTCTTTACTCCTGTGGATTCTAAAAGAATGAGGTTGCCAACAGCCTGACATATATAAGCAGGAGGTAAGTATATGTGTGAGATGCAATGTTTATTTCTGCACTCCATATACATATGTATATACAGGCATAAACATATTCTTTAACATTAACTTTTCAAAATATTCTCTAAAATTCCTCCCCTTTCTGCTGTTTCATCTTTTAGTTCTGTCAGGAGCTTGGTCCCTTTACAATTTATAAATCATCCACATTAATCTGTCTTCCACCTCCTTTCCTCGGTTCGTTCCCTCAGCCACAATAAGCTCTGAATGTATGCCTATACACATGGCATCCCGAATTATAACCTCCCAAGTCTCCGGATTGTTTTCAAAGGGCTAAAAATTGCCATACTCATAAAAACAAAACAAAACAAAAATGGCAACTTTGTTTGCCTTGCCAGTCTGTCAGAGCTTGAAAAACAAACTTCATCCCAGAAAGACAAACACACACACGGCAAACAAGAAGAAGGAGCTGTCGACAGAGCCGAGAGAATCTCCAGGCCAGGGAACAATAGCAGAGAACACAGCCAGACGGCAAGGGAAGACAGTGTGTTGCAAACACAGTGGAAAAGAAGAAAAAGAGCCTAACCCCAGCCATGGAGATGAAACGACTTGGGAGGAGAACTTCCCCCTTTGCACAAACTTTCCTTCAAATGCCCAGACATCCCCAGGCCAACCTCAGGTATTTGAAGCTATGCCTGACTCCAGCTCACTCACCCCTTCCTCATGTACCGTTGCCGGTGGAAAGGCATTGGTGACCCTGGGTTAAATGGAAGCCTACTTACCTAGGCTAACTCCCTCTGGTATGTGGTGTCAGGTATATAAATGTACATATCCAAAAAGATTGAATCTCCGATTTTGCAAATCATTGTTGAGTAATCAAAGAAAATCAACTTCATATTTCCTGGAAGGTTTTATTTTACAACCTCTGATGAGATACAAAATAAAAAGGCGACTTTGGCGGGTATCTATAATAACAGTTTATATTAATATTCAACAGGAACCCTTTCTTCCAAGGAATCTAAAGTACTTGTGATGAGATTGGATTCTTCCCCAGCTCTAGCTGCAGCAGGAATAAATGGCAGTGCTTGGCAGCCATAGCACAAACCTCAGCTATGTCTCTGGAGGATGTGAACGCTAAATTGCACAAATTACAAATTGATCTTTGTTCACGTACACTCTGGTGTAAGTTTAGTAGCTGCTGGCCCCAGAACCATCAGAGTAGATCTCACTAGTTGATGAATTAACAGTCAGTCATCATTCAAGTAAGTTCTCATGTGGCCACTGAGCTGAGCAGTGCTATGAGACACCCCTTATTGAAGATTTTCTACGTAACGCATGTGTAGTTGCCTCTTATCTTATGGTCATGCAATTCTCCATGCAGTTCTCTGAAATTAATAGGACTGTGTCCATTGTTCATATGGGGAAATAAAGACCCAGGGAGGTCAAGTCCCTTGTCCTGTGACATAGCCAGAAGGAGGTAGAGTCAGCATTTGTGTCCAGTTCTTTCTAGTGCCAAGTCCATGCTTCATTTCCCCACTGCTCTGAATTATGGTTTGCTTTAAGTGTGCCCTTCTTTTAACTTCACTGTGCCAAGGGAATGGGACCCAGCATTGTGAAAACGCCCAGCTTCCTAAAGGTGTATACTTCAGAGCATTCTAGTCCCCAGCCTGCTCCCAACTCTGCACTCCATGAATTTCATGGATCCCTTGAGTGCTACTTTTCCATCCTGGGTGAAACCTATGGTATGACCTGCAACTTTGGATTCTGTGCACTGGCTTTGAAGACAACCTGGAGAATACAGTGTCTACAGGGATTGTCCAGGTGCAAAACAAACAAATAACCGAAAACCATGACCATGAGTCTCTTCTTTACTTAATTCCATAATTAAGCAAATATTTACTGAGTGCTGATTGCAGGCTAGGCCAGGGAGGATACCAGGTTAACCAAGTCCCTTAGTTACCTCAGGTATATAAAAAGGGATGCCAGAAACCCTGTTATCATCAATAATATTGAATGCAATACAATTAATCAAAATTAAGGCAAAAACCATCAAAAACTCAGGCTCCAATTTGACTCAGCTCAGCTCTGTGCTAGCAATAGGAATGCAGAGTCCAACCTGGCCCTAAAGTAAAGGATTTTTAGTCATCTGATAGTGGCATAAGACACAAATAACATCACGTTTCTCTCCTTTAAAGTGGGAAATACAGTCTCTACTTCAAAAGAAAAGTACTAGAAAGTTTTTGGACTGGATTGAATTTAATAGATTGAACTAAATTTAATTTTCCTGCTGTTGAGCTAGAAGGAAGCTTGGAATGAGTGCAGTTTAAAAAATATAGAGGGAGTCTCATGTTTTCGCAAAAGCCGGTGGTGACTATTAATCATAGCAGCTACACATATCATGGCAGATTAGAGCCACTGTAAACTTACTGCCTCTTTTTTCAACTGAGCCCTTACCATGCTTGAAGAATCCTCCCGCACATCCAAAGTCAGCTGCCTCCTGCAGCTTGAGTGACAAGGGTCACCGGTTCACACAAATAAAAAGTACGTACCATCACTTACTTAGACCCAGGCCGTCTCCTAGTCACAGCAACGCCACCAGCACAGAAAACAGGGGCAGGGCTGTGGTCACCAGTCGGGGGCAGCACCAGTGGAAGAAGAGCCATGAGGTCAGATGTGGAAATAAGAAGAAAAACCAGGCCCTCTTTCCTTTTTGCTCAGGTCAGCCTTGATGGGAAGGTAAGTAAATCTGCTCAGGCCTATTCTGGAAGGACAGTGATTTTTCACTCAGCAAAGATCAGACATACCAAAATAAATCATTGCATTCTCAAATGCCATTACTCATTACTCTCCCACAAAAAAAAAAAAAAAAAAAAAAAAGTATGAAAGAAGGATGTCCTCCCTACTCTATCTCATAGGTTAGAAAAACACTATTTGAGGCTAACCCCAATATCCCAGCTTTTGTGAGAAAACCCTAATTATTGCCTCTGCCCTGCCCCTGAGCCCAAGGCTCTCAGTCCACAGGCGGATGGGAGACAGAAAGGAGGCACATCTCTCTCAACTACCTGTTCACTGTTGCAGGCTCAGAAACATCAAGATTCCTTCCCAGGAAATGCTCATTTGTGATTGCTTCCATACAGAAAAAGGAAGACTGCCTTTTTTTTTTATAAAAATACCTTTATTTTGTTTAACATATATTAATAACTGCAATCCTCAAAATGTTAAATGCAGAGATAGCATATGACACAGCAAATTAACTCCTAGATATACGTCCAGAAAACATGAAAACATATGTTCAGGCAAATTTTTATGTGAGTGTCTGTTAATAAATGAAACAATAAAATGTGGCATAGCCATACAATAGAACACTATTTAGTAATAAAAAGTGAAGTATTTATACATGACACAATATGGATGAACCTTGACAACATTTTGTTAAGCAAAAGAAGCCAGACAGAAAGTACTACTTATTATGTGATTATATTTAGATATCACCTCCAGAATAAGCCCCTAGGGTTTGGAGGTGATGGCACGTGACCGCGAATGGGTACCGGATTTATTTTGGGTGATGAAATGTTCTGGAATTATGTTGTAGTGATGGTTGTACAACTTTAGAAATAAATTATAAAACAGAATTGTAGACTTAAAATGAGTGAATCGTATGGTATGCCAGTGATATCTCAGAAGAGACTGAAAACAAACAAACAAACAAAACCTGCAAAATTGGACTAGGCAGAATCTGGCCATCAAACTCCAGAAACCTGGCCAAAATTGGAGGCAAAAACGGGGAGAGGAGAGGTTCAAGGCCTGGACGATTTGATACAAATGATTCCTATCCTATTCGAGGAGAGAAAAAGGCAGGTAACGCCCTCAAGATAGGAAGAAATGGCTGAGGGCTAAGGCTGTGCGAAGGCCCTGGAATGTCCCCTGCTTCTCCACTGAGCAGGTAGGCTGGGCCCAGTGCGGTGGGGGCAGAGACCAGTATGCACCCCGGATGCTTTCAGATGCCCACAGGCCACGGGGAGGAGGCGACCATTGAGCCTGGTGGTCTCAGTTACCTGAAGCACCAGGGAGGCAATGGCTCCAGGAGGCACAGGGCATCTGCAGCTGAGAGTGTACAAAGTGGCCTCCGGCTGGGTTTTTGCTCCACAGTTTACTAGAGAACAGGAGCCGGAGAATCTAGGAAGGTGCTGGACTCCAGCCTGGACCCATCGTTGCCGTCTGTGACTGTGTCGGTGGCCCCGTTATGTTCCCTGCTGGTGTCAGGGGAGAACACCTGCTTCTCATGGGCTCCGGCCAGACTGCCCTGAGTACAAGTCACAAGGTTAGGTGTTCAGTTAATCATCAGCTACCCTGGAAGCTTGGAGTAGGGAAAGCAAAGTCCCTGCACAGAGTTGGCCCTGTCAGCTTGGCCTCTTTGAGAGTCACAAACAGAACTCCTTTATTCCCTGCTCCCAGGGTCACCTGCTGAACACACACAGGGAGGCCACCTGCCAGGGAGCTCAGTCCACCTGGTGGCGGCCAAGGTCAGTGAGGGAAAGTCAGGACAGACTGCAGGGATCCTGCTCTAGCCGCCCGAACCAGAGACTGAGACGTGAGGCTGTGGCCCAACATTCTCCAGACCACACAGAGGGCACATTGTCCCTCAGTGGTGGAATTCCCCTCACATGCTACAGAGGCCTCCTGCAGTCCACAGACCCGGGCAGGTGGAGTTGGGGCCAACAGTCTCAAGGCAGCGAATCCCCTACCCCCAGCATGGAGAGAGAGCCACCTCCAGGCACACAGCCAGACGCACAGTATAAAGAGGCCACCAGGGGCACACTTGAGTCAGTAAGTTAAGGGGGAGCATTATTCTCTCCCATTTCCATTTCACTCGGCACTGGCGGTTTTCTAAGGTGCTTTCATCCTGTGTCCTTGAACTGCTTCCATCACTCTTAGGTAAGCCCTGTATTCAGGCCATCTGGAATCTGCCTGCTCTCCTTGGCCCTTGCCTCTGTGTAGGGGGCTTCCTGTATGAGCGCAGGAGCCCACAGACCTTCTTGCTACGTGTGGGGCCTGGCCATTCTTAGGAACTACATTCAACTCCTGGAGTCTCAATTAGGATACATGTAGAAAAGTTAGAGCTGATTTGATAAAAGCAATAGAAACCACTAGAGCTTAGTTTCATTTTGAGGATGTAGTAGAGAATAATTTCCTACCAATTAAATTAGCTTCATCTATAATATTAAAATATCATGGGGTGCCTTGATCTCTTTCCACAGACACAGCATGGGTGAGGTATCGTTTAATTCTTCCAGAACTCAGTATTTTAATTCCTGGAACTGAGGGAAGGGCAGACAGAAAGACATCTGATTTAATTCAAAATGTATACCTCTCTGCTTTGCTCACAGGCTGTGTCTAAGTTCTCAGAACTCATGATTTCTGCAGCAACCAGTGGGTCAGGAGCACCAGGCTGGCCCCAAAGGCTACCGAGAGCTCCCCCAGCAACCTGCACCACAGGGTCCTGAGAACCGGTCCATAGCGACGCTGAAATGATATTTGCAACCCCATCTGAAGAACCTGCTCAGAGCCAGCTTTGCTCTGCTGATTTGGAGCAGTGCTGCAGGCCTGGGCTCCGTTCCACAGTACATGTGCGGGGATCCCTGCGGGGCCCACCTGACCCACACAGAGCCAGCCCTCTTCTGGCCTTCCTATGTCTTCAGACTCAGGCCAGGAAGCACGAGGCACCCCTGCCCCTGGGGCCATAGGAGTCTAGGGTTTGCTGCTTCAGTCTCCCTCCAGAAAACAGAAAAACAAACAAACAAACAAACAAAAAACAAGCTTTTGTTTTCTGTTTCAGCATGAAAAAGTCTGTTGGAAAGTCACTCTGTTGACTTCCCTATAATTCTCTTCCCTCATGATCCCACTTGTAGGGGTCACCCCTGAAGGAGAGTGGGATGAGGGATCCCTCACACTTGGCATATTCTTGCCTCAAGTTTTCTATTGTGAATCATTTCCATTCTACTAAAGGCCTTATGTTTGAAATCAAAAAACTAGGATAAAACACTTGCCCCCTGCTGTCCTTCAGTGTAAGTCCCATCCTTGAAACAACCAACAGAAATTAGTCTTTGCTGCCTAAATGTTGCCTGCAGAGAAAAGTGGGAAATACATAACAGAAGAAAAATAAACAAGGAAAAACATCAATTAATATTTCAAAATCATATCCTGGTTAGTATTTTATAATGCAGGGCCATTCACAAATCACTGATATGCTTATTCTCATTTAATTTTTCAATGACTCTTGTGGAGTAAATGCTATAATCTCATTTACAAATGAAGATTCAGAGTGCTTAACAATTACTCATCCCCTCTGCTGAGATTGGATGCCAGATACACTTCTAAAGGATCTGTGAGTTGTGAATTTGTAGCTCAAGTGGAATGTAAGAAACTTGAGGACAGGAACTGGGACCCACATTTTTAACTTCCACATTATCTAGATGTTATGGAATGAATCATGTACCATAACATCTTGAGCATGGCGGTCTCCATTACCTGAAGCACCAGGGAGGAGGAGGTGATTCCAGGAGTTGTAGCCGGAGCCTTAGGTTCCCAATGTACTAGGAGTTGGAACTTGAAAAATAATGTGTTGAAGTTCTAACTCCTACTACCTTAGAAATGTGACTGTATTTAAGAAAACACCTTTAAAGAGGTAATCGGGGTAAAAATGAGGTAATATGGGTGGGACCCTACTATAATATGACGGGTGTTCTTATTAAAAGGGGATATGAGAGCACAGACACACAAGGAGGGATGACCATGTGAGGACATGCCAAGAACACAGCCATTCTGCAAGCCAAGGAGTCAGGCTTCCAGAGAAGCCAAACCAGCCACTGCCCTGGTCTTGGACCTCCAGCCCTCAGAGCTGTCAGAAAATCAATTTCTGTTGTTTATAATCCCCCATCTGTGGTATTTTGTTATGGTAGCTTACTAAACTAATACACTGGCTCAGTGTCATGGTTAATAGATCTCTGTTATATTAAACTATGGAATTTTAGAGAAGGACACAGTGCTTTAATTCTTTTGAAATGTGCTGTTCAAATTTCTTCACTCTGTAAGTGTTCACCACTTCCGAGTCTTCTGCTGGGCTCTGGGATGACAGAGATGGAATTAGTCCCTGGCAACTCTTAAGGAGGACAGCAGTCTAGAACAGAAGCTGTGACTAGGGCCTTACACACCAGTGTGGTTAGGGTGAGGGTGAGGGTTAGGTTTAGGGCAGAACAATGAGGCCATAATGTGGTCAGCCAGAGGAAGAACGGCCGGTTGGTCTGGATGTTGAAAAGATTCACAGAACATGACTGTGTGTTGTTTTTTAACAAATGAGGAGGAATTGCCAGTGACAGAAGATGTTAAAAGAATTTCAGGTGGAAACCCTGAAAAGAGTTCTACTGGCTACCACAAAATAAATAAATAGGTAGATTCCTTAGCAAGGCTTAAAAGACTCTAAATAGTTGGGCCTCTACTTTCTAAGCACTCTTATTTCTTGCTACTGATCTTCACACTCAGCATCCCACCACACAGCCCCCTTAGACTGCCTGCAATTGGTCAGACACCCCAGTATGTCTCACACCTTGGCCTTTTCTTGAGATACTTCTGCAGATAACTCATTCCCCTCATGAGTAGCTCTGTATTTCTCTGACTCTTCCTTAAGGTCACCTCTTCTATGGCATCTTCCCAGGTATCCCTAAATGGAATGAACCACTGCCTCTTTGGTCCACATTATAGTTTGTGCAGATACTTATTGTTAGCCTGTATGTAACATTGTTTTCTCTGATTTTTTGGAATATCTGACTCAATTTATTAGATTATAAGTATTTTCATAATAGCAACCATAATTTACTTAGGTTGATATCACCAGCATTCTTAGTAGATGCTCAACACATATGTGTTCACTAAATGAATATGCAAAGACACCAGAGTTGCCTGTGCATAAAAAGGCAGGCACTTGTTCAGTGGTGAGCATGTAGAGTGCTCAGAGTCAAGGCTTGAAAAACAGATTGGCCTTTCATGTAGAGTTGCTAAATTTAGCAACTAAAAATAAAGATGCCAAGGTGGGTGGATCACCTGAGGTCAGGAGTTCAAGACTAGCCTGGTCAACATGGTGAACTCCTGCCTCTACTAAAAATACAAAAATTAGCTAGGCATGGTGGCAGTCAGCTGTAATCCCAGCTACTTGGGAGGCTGAGGCAGGAGAATCACTTGAATCTGGGAGGCAGAGGTTACAGTGAGCTGAGATCATACCATTGAAAGAGCAAGACTCCATCTCAAAAAAAAAAGAAAATATGCCTAGTTAAATCTGAGTTTCAGATAAGCTACAATATTAAATATATATATACATACATATATACACACACACACACACACATACACATACATATACATACATTAGCATAAGATGTCTCATGCAATATTTGAGGCATATTTATATTCTTATATGTTTATTTTTTTGGTCTGAAGTTGACATTTAACTGAGACACTGGGGAGGCTAAGTGGGTACAACAGAGATGAACACCTTATCATTTGGTTCCAGTAGATCCATAGTTTGGGTCATTCCTTCCTCTTCCCCAAGTGGTAGATTAGGAAAGACGTGGCTGCCTTCCTCTCTATGTTCTTAATTTGGTTGTCCACACTAGAGTCAAGTAAAGTAGAATTAACCTCGGAGAGTAAGTAAGATTTTACACAATGGAATCATAAATGCTGTACATGGAGAAAAGAGAGAAAAGAGTGGAGAAGACTTAAATTTAAAAAAAAAAAAAGAAGAAAAAAAAAAACAGCCAATATGGTCTTGGCCTTCATGAGAGATTCACACAGCTTTTGGGATATATTTCCAAAGCTTAAACTTGAAGGGAAATCACATGGATATTATGCCACCCTTCCCAGAATTTTAAGCAGAGGCCAAATGAATGTTTCCCCAGAATCCCCGATCAATTGCAACTACTGACATTCACGTCGGTCTCGTGGCACCTGCTTCCACCAAATGCTAGTGTTTAACATTTCTCACAGTGTTTCTAAACTCGAATTTGCTCACTGCTACCAGCTAGGAACAGATGCACCAGAGAGAACCTATTTGAAAGTGGGTGGCTTATTATGAACAACTTAGGGTCTATAAAAAAATCTCAACAAGAGCTGGAAGAAAAAAAATAAAAACTGCCAGAAGCTCTAAAAAATCTCTTCAAAAGAAAACAGAATAGTTATCTGGAAATTCTGCAAATATGTAAAGGAATCTTGTTTTAGCAATGTTTTGCACTTTGATATAAATTCCTAAAAGTTACCTCTAACTTGAACACAGAATTGAGTTACTGCTCTGCCAAAAGAATTTCTTCTTCAGGCCAGAGAAGTGACCTTGTCCAAAACTGTGAACAGAGTTGCCATATTGGGTGAAAATATACACCCTTTGCTTGCTTCCAATTTTCTAATGGCATGGCAGTAGTACAACTACTGCTACTGATTTTGTAAAATTGTTTCCCACAGTGATTACATATGATGAAGCTTCCAGTCTGTGTTGTCCAATGAGGCAGCCACTAGACACACTGGCTACTGAGCCCTGAAATATGGCTAATCTGAATTGAGAAGTGCTGTACATGTGAAATCCAAACCAGGTTTTGAAGACTTAGTTGGAAAGAAGCATGTAAAATATCATAAATAATTTTTATATTGGCAACACTTTTAAATTTCAGATGTTTGTTTAAATAAAATACATAATTACAATTAATTTTATATTTTTAAATGACTACAAGAAAATTTAAAATCATACTTTTGGCTCACCTGTGTGGTTCCCATTAAACTCCATGGCATATTTTAATCAAAGACTAGTAATCCTGTAACTTACGGGAAAAATGGTGTGACATTCTAAATCTTCCACCTTTGATATGACTCCAGGTGTCGAAATACCTCAATGTCACAGTGAGGGGAGCAGATGTGGGAAGGCTTTTTGTGAGACTCCGACCAGCAGATTTATCAGCCAACAAGGAAGGAAGGAATTGAGTCAACTGTTTCATGCAATCATGCACTAGGCCTGACCTTGTACTTTGATTTGTTTTATCCCAGCACAATGTCCTTAAACATTCTCATAAACTTTATTGAACAGCTGGTGTTTTTCTATGCAGTGATTTTCATGTCAGTGAGGTGAGACAACAAGGTTTCAACCTGTAATATAGCAAGTTTTTAACAGTCTCTGGTCAATTTTCTGAGCCTTCTTGGAGTTCCAGGAACTGGGCACTAGTTAAAGGGGAAATGGGGTCAGGGTGGTAGTGACTGATGGGGGTTTGGTGAGGAAATCAGCAGGTGTAATACAACATGGTAGGTGCCAGAGGAGCAGAGAAGGAGGAGTTCCTAGCCCAGTTTGAGTGATAGCAGCGAGGACCCCCCAAGGACTTGAGGACTGATTTCACCTACAAGAATCTTGCAGACTCCATTAATAAATAATTGGTAGATGCTGTGTTCTATGAGTATGTCATCAGTAGCAAGCTAGCTGGTATCTGGAAGCCAAGGGCATGGTGCCTCACTGAGTCTATAGTAACAAGCAGCTCAGGGTGTAGAGCACTGAAGAGGAAAGGACTCTTAAGAATCATATCAAGTAATATGAAAATGCCATTTTCCAAGCTATGCTGAAAGTGATCCTTGCCCATTTCATTATCCATATCATTATCTACATCATTATCCCCAAATTTCAACAAAAATATACATTGGGAGAAGGCTTTTGGTAGCATTTTATATGGATTACAAAAAGAAAAAGGAAGAAAAAGGAAGAAGAAAAAGAAGAAGGAGGAGGAGAAAGACGAGGAGGAGGAGGAGGAGGAGGAGGAGGAGGCGGCGGCAAGAAGACATCATGGCTCACCTTTGCCACATTTAGGAAGATAGCAGAGAACAGCTGAAAACTGAGACACAAGGTTGTCAATAGTTAAATGGTTAGCAAATAAGAAACAGTAGTACTAGGAGGAAAATAAAGTTTATGAGAATACAGGATGACATGTAGCTGGAGATTTGAGTTAAGCTTCTGACCATTTATGAGATGAAAGCATCTCTCAATTTTTAAATGTTAAAGAAGATGTTATCACCAATTAATTTTTTCCACAAGTACTAACAAAATTTACTGGAGAAAGAATTGTCTTTTCAACAAATGACGCTATAACAACTGGATAGCCACATGCAGATGGATGAAGTTGGACCTGTATCTCACACCATACAAATGGTAACTCAAAATTTATGAAAAATATAAATATAAGAACAATATTTATGAAGAACTAAATTGTAAAACCCATAGAAGAAAACAGAGCCATCAATATTCATGATCTTGGATTAGACAATGGTTTCACAGATATGACAACAAAAGCACAAGCAACACAGGAAAATCTGACAAACGGGATGTCATCAAAACCACAGACTTTTGGACTTAGAAGTACACTATTAGAAAGAGAGAGACAGCTACTCGCAGAAAAGGAGAAAATATTTGCAAATAATATATTTGATTGGAGACTTGTATCCAGAATATATATAAACACAGCTCAAAAATAAAAAGACAAACTAATTTAAAAGTGAGCAAAAAATTAATAGACTCTTCTCCAAAGATGATGCACAAATAACACAGTTTCCTGTGTTATTTGTATCGAATCTTATTAGTCATTAGAAAAATGCAAACCAAAATCACAATAAGATATCACTTAAAACACACTCGGAAGGCAAACAATAGCAAGTGTTGGTGAGATGGAGAAATCAGAATCCTTAAACAGTGCTGGTGGGGATGTGAAATGATGTATTCACTTTGTAAAAACAATTTGGTCATTCTTCAAAAGTTACACAGAAACACCATATGACCCAGTAATTCAATCTTAGGTATATACATAAAATAATTGAGAATATGTGTTCTGGAATAAACGAAAATGCCCATCAATGATAGACTGTATAAAGAAAACATGGTACATATATACCATGGAATACTATGCAGCCATAAAAAGGAATGAGATCATGTTCTTTTCAAGGACATGGATGAAGCTGGAAGGCATTATCCTCAGCAAACTAATACAGGAACAGAAATAAAATACTGCAAGTCCTCTTAAGTGGGAGCTGAACAATGAAAACACATGGATACAGGAGGGAAAAACATACATGGGGGCCTGTTGAGGGGTTGGGGGGAGTGAGAACATCAGGATAAATAGCTAATGCATTCTGGGCTTAATACCCAGATGATGGGTTGATAGGTGCAGCAAACCACCATGGCACACGTTTACCTATGTGACAAGCCTGAGCATCCTGCACATGTATCCTGGAACTTGAAATATTTTTTTTTTTTTTTTTTTTGAGACAGAGTTTCACTCTTGTTACCCAGTCTGGAGTGCAATGGAGCGATCTCGGCTCACCGCAACCTCCGCCTCCTGGGTTCAGGCAATTCTCCTGCCTCAGCCTCCTGAGTAGCTGGGATTACAGGCACGCACCACCACGCCCAGCTAATTTTTTGTATTTTTAGTATAGACGGGGTTTCACCATGTTGGCCAGGATGGTCTTGATCTCTTGACCTCGTGATCCACCCGCCTCGGCCTCCCAAAGTGCTGGGATTACAGGCTTGAGCCACCACGCCCGGCGAAATATTTTTTTTAAAAAAGAAAATATATGTCCATACAAACACTTGAAAACAAATGTTCATTGCAGCATTATTCATAACAGTCAAAGATGGAAACAATTTAGTTGTTCATTCACTGATAAATGAATAAATAAATGTGGTCTATCCATACAGTGAAATATTATTCAACCATAAAAAGGAATTAAATATGAATACATGTTAGAATATGGATGAATTCTGAAAATGGCTTATTAAGTGAAAAAAAAAGAAACATAAGGTCACATTGTGTATTATAACATTTATACAAAATATTCCAAATAGGCATTTGCCTATGCCAGAAAGTGAAATTAGTGGTTTCCGGGGACTGGGGATGGAGGAGACCAGAAAGAAGCTGCTAATGTATATAGGGTTTCTTTCATGGGTGATAAACATATTCAGGAGTTTGATAATGGTGAAGGTTGCACAAGTTTGTGGCTATGCTAAAAACCACTGAAAGGGTGATTGTATGATATATGATCATATCTCAATAAAAATAATGTGGCTCCAGAAAGTTGGAGGTTGAGGAATACTTTCACAAACTGAAAATTTTGTTACAAAAATACTCTGCATGTATTGAGCATCTACTATAAGCTGTGCCCTTTTCTGTTATATATATGTTTGATTTAATTTATTCTGTATAATGATTGCATAAATTAAGTTGAAATACCCACATTTCAAAAATGAGAAAACTGTGGCTCAGAGACCTACTGGGATAAGAAGTAAATAAATCAATAATGAAATGATAATGTCCCTATTCCTCATGGAGCTGAATCCAGTTCAGACAGTTCTTGATGATAATTAACTGTTTGTCTTCAGGGTCAAAATCGTCACACATCTGACATGCTCCTAGGCATCTTTGCTGTATGCGGCATCCACAAGCTGTTCATCTTGGGAAGGAGAATGAGGCCCCAATGTGGCATTCTGTTTCCAGGCAGCTGATGTGGTCCTTCAGGCTTTGGAACCCCAAGGACCGCATGTCCACTAAGCCATGTAGTGCTGGTGTGTCTAAGAGATGAGAAGATTCCCGCTCAGCAGCCAATTCACGTTTCTGCTACCAAATGTCATTAACAAAATGTTCTCACTTAATATACAAACTGCCCCCTCCATGCTTATCTAACAAGTCTGGATTCATGGGATAGAACCAGCAGACCCCATATATTTATCCAGATATAACACAAAAGTGCATAATTCAAAGAGGCTTTTGCTCTGAATTTTTGCAGTGCTCAGCAGACTGCAATTTACTCTGTAGACCACAGGGGATTTGGAGAAGTCTAAGGACCACGGGTGGCTCCCTTGAGGCTGGACCATCAGATGAGGTCAAGGAAGTGGCCAGAGGAGAGGCCAGGGTGGGAAGGTTAGCACATGCAATAATCAGTGGAATTTATGGTCGCGCCAGAGAGTTTATACTGAGTCTTAAGGGCATTGAGAAGCACCCCAGTTTCTAATGGGAGAAGCACAAGGATGGCTTCTGAAAAGAAGGGCGTGACCGCATCTCATGGAGCTCCTACTACATTCCAGGCAGTTATTTCTTGAAGAATACAGTGAGAAGTAAATCTCAGAATCTGTGCTCTCTTGAGAGGGAAGCCAAGCATGGAGTAAAAGATAAAATAAATGCAAAATAATATTTATTAAATGCACAGGCAAAAAGCGTTCCAGAAATTCAATAAAGAAGAAATGCCTCTAAGATATAGGTTAAAAGACTAAGAAAATTAAACAGAGAAATTTCAGCCATATGTGCCTAATCTGAAAGGTGGATTCTGATTGGCAAAAAGACAGAGCTGGGATGAGGCTATCCTCAGCCCCAGGCTGGGGTGGTCACAGCTCTAAAGGAAAGCTTCAGAAATGAGAATGATGCTGCTAATAGGCTTTAAACCACAGCCTTTGAAAGTAGAATTTCTCCTTTAAAAAAATTAATACAGTCCTCAGTTTCGTCATCTTTTATACACAAGTGTCTAAGAAGACAAGATGTATTTGATTAAAAGTTCTGTGCTGGGTGCACACATCTCTGGTATACACATTACACAGAGCCACAGGCAAGTGTGGAGCATAGACCGAGCCCCCTTCTCTTGCTCCCCAGCTTCACCATCGGCAGGGACAACAGACTTCACCAACACTCTACAACTAATGATGCCTCATCGCCATGGAAAGCTACGTGACATAAAAAGTCACAAAACCAGACACAACTATGGAGAAGTAAAACTATATCCGGAAGCTGCCCGAGTTAACCATGGAAAAGGGTGCTGAGGTTAACCCAAGTGCCACTGAGGTTGCTTTTTAATCCCAGGCTGAAGAAAGCTGAGTCCCGGATAGAAGAGAAAGGTTAGCGGAGCCAAGTACAAAGGTTACCCTTCCTCTTAACCAGCTGTCTAATTCTGCAAGTCCTGATAGGCACCAGGATGGAAATGTGGGCCCCTAGGACTTCCTAGACGTGGGATCAGAAGATCTGGATGTGCGCCCACTCTGCTACCTCCCAGGGCCACAGGCTCCTGCAGGGGCTTCGTTTCTAGAAAGCTCATTTTCATCTGACAAGTGGGGGGAAGAGACCAGAGTTTACTAAATATAGTTCAAGGCCAAAAGTTGGCACATTTCCTCATTTTTCCCCCACATGCCCCAAGAGGCAGGTGCTACTCTTCCCATTTTACAGAGGAAGATACCAAAGCTCAAAGAGCTTAAGTAACTTGCCCAAATTGTGAGGGTGGTTAATTAATAATGTAGCGTGTTATCCAGGTCAGGCTGACCCTGAAGTCTTCACTCAGCAGGCAGTAATTTCCTTTGCGGCAAATGGGCTTAGCCATCCCTCTTGGCTCCTCCACAGATGTTTGTGGAGGAGAAAGAAATGAATGGATGGGATGGAGGTCTGTGAAGCATACCATGCTCTATCCACTTCCTGGAAGAAGAGCTCTAGGGGCGTGGGGACAGGCCTGGGGTCAATAGCCCTGGGAAGTCATGGTCCATGTCACCCTGGCCCTGCTTTGCCTATGGATAGGAGGAGATGGGCGTGAAAGGCGCTCTTGCTGAATCTCAGCTGGATAGACTCCAGGCCCTCACCAGTTCTAGACAGAGCGTCGCACTGCAGTCAACTTGGCTTCCATCATGCTGTTTCAGAGGTAGAGAGGAGAATTTCCAGGCCTGGGGGAGCTTCACCTCTGAAGTCTGATCCAGGGGTCTGCTGCTGAGGGCGACTGCAGGTAGTAGGGCATTGAGTCAGCAGATGCCCTCAGGACAGTGAGTCAGCTAGAACAGGGTGATTTCCCCTGCCAGCCTGCCCAGTTCCCACAGACTGGCTGAAATCTGAGCAAGCAAGGCCCATGGAAGCGAAATGAGAAGTGCCTCCGCAGGTGGTGTTTGCTTCTGGGGAGAAGAAACCAGTGTGCTTCAATGTGAATGCACAGGCTTAGAGAGGCAGGGCTTGGACCAGAACCTTCATTTGAACCCCTTAACTGAGGGACTCAAGGCAAGTTATAATTCCCTTAGCTTGCCTCCTACATCTGTGAAATGGATATAACTTCTAGCCTGAAAGATTGCTGTGAGAATGGAATAAAATAGTGTGTAAAGTCCCCCACATAAAATCCAGGAAATTGTAGCTGCTGTAACCAGGATGCTGAAGACAAAGATGACCACAGTAATGACGACAGGTCCCTCCATTATCAGAAGCACAGGGTGCCCGTCTGTCTCCAGGGGACTCTGTGGTTTACAGGGCTCTGCCATGGCCCTTATTTCCCTTGTTTCATCTGAGCTTCGTGACAAGCCCACTAGGCAGGCAGTGCAAGGATTCTCTCTTTTAACGGATGAGGAAACTGTGGCTTAACAGGCTAAATGACCTTCTTAAGTGACAGAGCAGGTAGCTGCAGAAGTGAGGGCTGTCACCCAGGTTGGCTCATCCTGGCCCCTCTTTCTCTAGAACCTGTAGCTTATGCCATGGCTCTGTGGCTGAGCCTCTACCAGGAAGCAAACCGACCCTATTTCTAGGGTCACATTTAGGCAAGGTGAATACTAAGAGTGTTTTTTTGTACTTTTCACTCAACAAGTATCAGGCTGAGTGCTTCTCCTTGAATAAATAGAAACATAAATTCCATTGCACACATTTTCTCAAAAAAAAAAAAAGAACAAAACATGCTTAGGTTTCAACATTTTTTAGTTACTTCTTTGGAACACTAGCTGTGATCAACTTGAGAAAATGTAATTGCCCAATTGAGGCTATCCAGGAAAATCTTCAAAAACTTTCTCATGTTTTTCCAACGTGCTGCACAGAAATGTCCTCAGGTGCATCTGAAAGAATGTGAGAGCAAGTGCCAGGAAAATCAGGAGCTTCTCTGGACCTGCCCTTTACGGGGTGGCTTGGGGCAAGTCTCTGAAACACTTCGGACCTCACTGTCTTCATATTTAAATGAGAAGAATGGGAAGTGCTCCCTGTACCCATGGGCGAACATCCTTATCAGTGTACCTGGAACTACACTAGGGCACAGGAACAACATAATGCGAGGGTTTCCTCTCATCCAGAATGCTCAGGATTTCTCCACTGAATTCCCCATCAAGTCCCATCTGGGCAACCTACATAAAGTTTCCACTTACAGAGTATCTTGGCCACTTGAATTGAATTGGCAGTGGAGTCTAGGGGTGAAGAAACCAGACTTGGGGTCAGACTGACCTGTACACATCCTAATTCTACACATATTAACCATTAAACTCTGGGAATTATTTCATCAGTAATATAAAGGTGACAACAATAGCATATCAGCTCATAGGATGGTGGTAAAAATTAAACAAATTTACCTATGTGAAGCATTTAGAAGTGTCTGTGCAAATAATATCATTTCAATATTCTCTACACTCCCTCAGAATTTTCTATCATAGTAAATTTCTCCACCATCCATCTATCCATGCATCCTTCCTTCTATCCCTCCAGTTGCATAAGAAACAAATGGGAAGTCATTTTAGCACCTGACCTTCACCTCTGCCACACTGGGTCCTCCGAATTCTAAGCCTTTATTCATCACCTCTTCCAATACTTTATCCAAGACACCCTGTCTTCAATCTCATTAGTATAGCCAGAATAATTTTTTAAGGTAAAAATCAGATCGTTTCATTCCCTGCCTCCCAATGCATTTAAAATTAAACCCAAACTTTTTATAATGGCCCTGCATAATCAAACCCCTTCCTATTTCTCCAACCTCACTTTGTATCACTCCTTCCTACACTCTCAGCTTGGGACACACTCGCCTCTTTCAATTTCCTGAATGCACATGGCTCTTTCCAATATTAGAATCTTCACAGATAACATCTGCTCTGCCTGTTATGTTCTTCCCCTTCTCCTTGCAGGCTGACTCCTCACTTTTCAGATGATAGTCTTCATATTACATCTTAAAAATGGTTTTCTCTGAAAAAAATATGATCATCCTTTGTAGCATATATGGCAATGTAAGAGTAAATATTTATATTTTTGTGTACATACACAGTATTTAGAACTGTGTCTGATATGGAGACCACTAGGCACATTTGGGTATTTGGTGTTGCAGTGTGGCTAGTCTAAATTGAGATGTGGTGAAAGTACAAGTCCATACTGAAACACAAAAACTTCTGATGAAAAGAAAACAATCACATTATTAATTTTTATACTTATTACATATTGACACAATATTTCAGATATGCTTAGTTAAAATGGATTAGTAAAATTAATTTCATCTTATGTTTTAACTTTGGTTACCAGAAAACTTACAAAACTTGAAATTGCATATTTTGGGAGCTACTAGAGATCACTGATCCAAAGCATAGAGGTTTTCAACAAATACTTTATGGAATGAATAAAATAATCTTCCTGGAGTATCAGTAGTCCTAGAAGGTAAGGAAAAGATACTTAAATAAGTAATGAGTAAGAAATGTATAACATGTTTTTATATTGAAAAAACATGAACATGCTATAATAATGTCAATTTCACATGAAGCTTTAAAACAAAACTTGAGACAGAATAGAAATGTTGGGTGCAATGAAATTGCCACTTCAAGCTATGCTGAGGACTCCATGGGTGAGCTCTGTCTGTAGATACTGATGTGCTCTGTGAATAACAGTGGGGAAACCCTGGATGGTGTGCACAAAGAAAGACATGAAGACCACCATCAGAAATGGTGGTTACAGAGACAATGGTTCCCTCCAAAAAAAAAAGTCTGCCTTTAGAAGGCAGCAATTCACAAGACTAACCAAATGTTTCCCTAAAGGAATGAGTGTCACTGGGCTCCTGATCACTGAAAGTTAACAAGCCCCTGTAATGAAGGCAGGCCACGGTCCCTTACTAAGAGTAACGTTAAAATATTTGTATTTGTGGCCAGATGTGGTGGCTCATGCCTGTAATCCCAGCACTTTGGGAGGTCAAGGCGAGTGGATCACCCGAGGTCAGGAGTTTGAGACCAGATTGAGCAACATGGTGAAATCCCATCTCTACTAAACCTATAAAAATTACCTGGCTGTGGTGGCATGCACCTGTAATCCCAGCTACTCAGGAGGCTGAGGTGAGATAATCACTTGAATCTGGGAGGTGGAAGTTGCAGTAGGCCAAGATCAGGCCACTGTGCTCCAGCCTGGGCAACATAGCAAGATTCTGTCAAAACAAAACAAAACAAAACAAAACAAAACAAAACAAAAACAACAACAACAAAAAAACCCTGTATTTGCATAGCACTTAAAAATGAATGCCACATTTTCTACAAGTTTTCTTATTTAGTACTGGAATCAATTCTAGGAGGAATATTTCTCTTTCCATTTTACTGAGACAGGTTGTATGACCTTCTTTGAGATCCTTGGTGTGCTCAGTTCATCTCCATTTACTGTACCCATGAAGGAGGCGCTGAGCTGATGAATGAGTAGGGACAGATTTGCTGTGTGGCAGGGCCAGGGGACATCACACTCATGCTCTTTCAGAACAGCGCAGCACTATCAGTTAGAATGGTCCTCTGACCCCTTTTGTAGGGGTGCCTGGAGGAAGGTCTTGGAGTGGTATCTTTGTTAAGAGTGAGTGAGTGAGTCTACTGCCTTTTTTGTGTGTGTTATTTTCAATGTTTGTCCAGCCATTGCCATTCCTGGTGGTGGGGGAGCGGGCAGTATTTAAACCTGCTCTAAGTCTGCACAGAGTTTCTAAATCTGGCGTCTTGGTGCAAAGGGAATCTGTAGGGACTGAAAAGAGATCATTGTTTAAAGCAATGCTGGAATATCTTGTCCTATAAAATCAATCAAAATATTTGTTAGCACCAAGTTTGATGCTTTGGGGAAATAAGGACATGGAAGAGCAAAAGCATCTTTGTCAAGGCAGTTTGGTTCTTGAGTATTGCAAGAAAGTGCAAAAGGACGTAAGAGTCAGACAAAGCACGGGGAGGGAAAGGAAAGAAAAATCAACTAGCATTAAGAAACCTTGCCGGGCAGTATTGCTCTTATGTTTATGCGGTGGCGGTGGTGATGGCAGTAGGGGAGGAAGGGTGACTTTTTTCTTAAGAAAAGACATTGGTTGACTTCATGTCCTATGTCTAGCAGTGGGTGATTCCTAGGAAGGGTCCTCTGGGCCCTACTTTAGTAAATTGTAATGAATCATTGGCAATTAGTGGATCAATATTTGTATCATACTAGCAGTCTCTCAAGTATTTGAGAGCAGTCTGTTCTATGTGCTATACCGAACAGTTACTTGGCTGACGTCATTAACTTTCATAGCAAACTGTCTTTTGTTTTTAATACAAAGGTAAGCTTAGTCTTGTCAGAATTAAACTTAGTCAAGCAATAATTGTGCTCATTGTGCCTCAGGAACTATGGGGTATATAGAGATTGATACTCAGTCTTTGCCCATTAAGGTGTAACTTTCTTTAGGGAAATTCTACATATTGAAATTTAATCAATAGGAAAATTTCAAACTGAGGAATGATTATATTAGGAAAAGATTTGTATGTGTGTGTGTTATACTTCACAGGAATATTCATGTAAAATTATTTCAAATGATGAAAGACTTGATTATATTTTTCACAGAGAGAATTTACAGTGATGTTTTCAAGAATCCAGACACTATATCACCTCCACATTTAATGCCTGTGCATTAAGAAATTTTACTGCATATTCAGAAATGAAGACTCTTTTTTTTTGTTAGGGAATAGAAAAATGGAAAATGACACCAAATGCTAGGCAAAATTAGGACATGAACAATTGTTAGAAAAGGTTGTTGAATTAATTTTCATTGATCGATTTATCAAAATCATCAGCAAAGTCTAAGTTAAAAAACACAAAAGCAAAATTATTGGGAAATCATTGTATCTCTTAACTAGAATTCACTTGTATAACTTTGGTAGAATGTGTAAATAATTAAGATACACTTCCGCCTATTAAGAATAGAATGAGTATTTTCATATTATACATAATCTACATATATATTTACACATATGTAAATAGGGTCCAAAAATCCATCTAGCAATGCGTATGGATCAATGCCTATATATATAACATACAATATCATCCTGAGTGCTGCCAAAAGCAATTGAAAGTCGTGATTCTGATGTTGGTGGACCTTATGGTTAATGTGGGGAGAAGAAATGCATCAAGGAGGTGTGAATGAGCTTGCCAGGCAGCAGAGATGGGTGACAAGCCCCCTGAGAGTCCTGGCTGCTGAGGGTGAGGGATCACCAGGAAAAAACTTTTCTGCTTTACAGCTCGCTGGACCTCAGGCCCCTCAACTCACAAACCCAGGCATTACTTGTTTTTTTAATTTGATTTTTTTTAAATTAATCCATTAATTTATTTTTTCTTTTCAAGCCTCCACCTTCTAGGTTTGCCATTTGCAAGACCATGCTACATATAAGTCTTAAGTTCTGACTTCAGGAACCACTTCCAGTTGGCCTTAAGCAGCCCTGGTGTATTAGTCCATTCTCACACTGCTGTAAGGACATACCCAAGACTGGGATAATTTATAAAGGGAAGCGGTTTAATTGACTCACAGTTCCGCAGAGCTGGGAGGCCTCAGAAAATTTACAGGCATGGTGGAAGAAGCAGCAAACATGTCTTTCTTCACAAGGTGGCAAAAGAGAGAAGAATGAGAATGAAGAGGGGGAAAATTCCCTTATAAAACCATCAGATTGGCCAGGCACAGTGGCTCACACCTGTAATCCCAGCACTTTGGGAGGCTGAGATGGGTGAATCACCTGAGGTCAGGAGTTCAAGACTAGTTCAAGTCTAGCCTGGGCAACATGGTGAAACCCTGTCTCTACTAAAAATATAAAAATTAGCTTGGCATGGTGGCAGGTGACTGTAATCCCAGCTACTTGGAAGGCTGAGGCGGGAGAATCACTTGAACCCAGAAGGTAGAGGTTGTAGTGGGCCGAGAGGGTGCCACTGTACTTTAGCCTGGGTGACAGAGCCTGGGTGTCATAGATAGATAGATAGATAGATAGATAGATAGATAGATAGATGACAGAGTCTGATAATATAAATACATATATATATATATATATATATATATATATATATATATATATACACTCACTGTCAGGAGAACAGCATGCAGGTAACCACCCCCATGATTCAGTTACCTCCCACTAGGTCCCTCTTATGATACATGGGGATTATGGGAACTACGATTCAAGATGAGATTTGAGTGGGGACACAGCAAAACCACACCACCTGGCAACTCTATTTCCCTGGCCACTCACTCACTCAGGGTCCATCGTAACCAGCCTTCCTCCTACCTCAAGCTCCTCTCTCCAACCAGCACCTCCTGCCCATCCCACTTCAGTGAGCCTGTCTCTTTTTAAACTCCTGTACATTTCTAATCTTTGTACGTTGCAGTATAAACCTATCAGGATCCTGTCCTGTTCTTCCACTTTTGCTAGAAGGGCTGTTTCTCTTCCCCAAAGCTGAGGCCCCTGCCAATGGTTTGTATTTTTTTCTGCCTAGGCATTAGGCATGTGATGTTCATACTATTTTTTCTTTTATTAATATTAAAACTTACCTTCTCAACTGGATTCTTACTACTGTCTTTTATGCATATTTAAATCTCCTTTTATTTTTTTATTTTTTTTATTTCATTTTAGGTTTTGGGGTACATGTGATGAACATGCAAGATTGTTGCATAGGCACACACATAGCAGTGTGGTTTGCTGCCTTCCGTCCCCTCACCTGTATCTGCCATTTCTCCCCATGTTATCTCTTCCCACCTCCCCACCCCCCACCCCTCCCCCATTTTCCCCCAACGGACCCCAGTGTGTAGTGGTCCCCTCCCTGTGTCCATATGTTCTCATTGTTCAACACCCACCTATGAGTGAGAATATATGGTATTTGATTTTCTGCTCTTGTGTCAGTTTGCTGAGAATGATGGTTTCCAGGTTCATCCATGTCCCTACAAAGGACGTGAACTCATCATTTTTGATGGCTGCGTAATATTCCATGGTGTATATGTACCACATTTTCCCTATCCAGTCTATCATCATTGGGCATTTGGGTTGGTTCCAGGTCTTTGCTATTGTAAACAGTGCTGCAATGAACGTTCGTGTGCATGTGTCCTTGTAGTAGAATGATTTATAATCCTTTGGATATATACCCAGTAATGGGATTGCTGGGTCAAATGGGATTTCTATTTTTAGGTCCTTGAGGAATCGCCACACTGTCTTCCACAATGGTTGAATTAATTTACATTCCCACCAACAGTGTAAAAGTGTTACTATTTCTCCACATCCTCTCCAGCATCTGTTGTTTCCTGCTTTTTTAATGATCGCCATTCTAACTGGTGTGAGATAGACCAATGGAACAGAACAGAGGCCTCAGAGGAAATACAACATACCCACAACCATCTGATCTTCGACAAACCTGACAAAAACAAGCAATGGGGAAAGGACTCCCTGTTTAATAAATGGTGTTGGGAAAACTGGCTAGCCATGTGCAGAAAGCAGAAACTGGACCCCTTCCTGACACCTTACACCAAAATTAACTCCAGATGGATTAAAGACTTAAACATCAGACCTAATACCATAAAAACCTTAGAAGAAAATCTAGGCAAAACCATTCAGGACATAGGTGTAGGCAAGGACTTCATGACCAAAACGCCAAAAGCAATGGCAACAAAAGCCAAAATAGACAAATGGGACCTAATCAAACTCCACAGCTTCTGCACGGCAAAAGAAACAGTCAGTAGAGTGAATCGGAAACCAACAGAATGGGAAAAAATTTTTGCAGCCTACCCATCTGACAAGGGGCTGATATCCAGAATTTACAAAGAACTAAAGCAGATCTACAAGAAAAAAACAAACAAGCCCATTCAAAAATGGGCGAAGGATATGAACAGATATTTTGCAAAAGAAGACATACGGGAGGCCAACAAACATATGAAAAAATGCTCATCATCACTGGTCATCAGAGAAATGCAAATCAAAACCACATTGAGATACCATCTCACACCAGTTAGAATGGCGATCATTAAATCTCCTTTTAATCCTTCACCTCCTTCCAGCTTCCTTCCTTTCAGAGATAAATTTCTCAAGACTTTATTCATACACCCTCTGTTTGATCATCTTCTTGTCACTCTTAAACCCAGGTCACTGGGGCTTTAGGTGCCATCTTATTCTATCTCTCAAAATTATTCGGCTGTCTTGACCTGAAATTCTGGTTTAGGTTGAAGTATGTCCTCCTAAACAGTGTCTTAACCTCTGTTGTCTGCAAGTGTGACCTTATTTGCGAATAAAGTCTTTGTAGATGCTATCCAGTCAAGATGGAAGACATAGGGTGGCTCTAATCCACATGACTGGTGTCTTTATAAGATAAAAAGAACACAGAGGGAAGTCCGGGTGGTGACAGAGGCAGAGACTGGAGTGACATGTTCAAAAGCTAAGGAACACCAAGCACTGAAGGCAACAAGAGCATAGCATGGGATGGGTTCTCCCCTAGAGCACAGGGGAAGAGCATGGCCCTAGTGACACCTTGATTTTGGGTCTCTGTCCTCAAAAATCCTGAGAGAATAAATTTTCCTTGCTTAAAGCCACTCAGCTCCTGGTATTTTTTTTAGAGCCATCATAGGAAACTAAAACAGTGAGTAAAAGAGAAAGTTTTCTCCCATTGGGCCCTGACTACTTTAGTTCATTCATTAGCATAGCCTAGTGTTGCCTAAAACAATGTCACATTTCTCAAACACCTTCAGGGAATTCGGCTAATCTGGCAAGATGATTTTATTTAATCTTTTTTAGAGGTGCCTATCTCATACTTTCCTTTTAGAGAAACCTTCAAGCCTTTGATCCAAAACGATCATCACCTATGGCAATTTCAAGCCCTCAGAACACTAAAGAAACATGGGATGAGGACTTCCAATTTGTGTCCTTCGTGCCTGGGGGGACCAGATGTCCTGCAGGCTCATAGGAGCCTGTCAGCTTAGGCCTACTCAGAGACCCAGTGGGTCTAAGACCAACTGAGCTTACTTGGATAATAAATCATGATGATGCCCTATTCAATGTCACTCGTTGAGTGACTACCTGTTCTATCTTTTTGTAGGCCTCATCTTTCTTATAGAAAAATGCATTTTAATTAAAACAATTGAACTCACAGTAATAGAGAGTAAAAGGATGGTAGCCAGAGGCTGGGAAGGATTTCGATTGGGGAGAGGAGGTGAGGATGGTTAATGGGTCTAAAAAACACATCGAGGCAAAGAATGAATAAGGCCTACTATTTAACAGCACAACAGGGTGACTATGGTCAATGATAATTTTATTGTACTTCTAAAAATAACTAAAAGTATAATTGGGTTGTTTGTAACACAAAAGATAAATGCTTGAGAGGATGAATATCCCATTCTCCATGATGTGATTATTATATATTGCATACCTGTATCAAAACATCTCATAGACCCCATAAATATATACATCTGCTATTTACTCGCAAAAAATAAAAAGAAAGAAAAAGCAGAAAAATGTATTTTAACAGTGACCTACAAAGGGTTTACATGGCGAGCCTTCTTTCCTGTCACTCCATAAAGACACAGACTCTCGGAGTCCACATAAGTCTTCCTTGTGTAAAGATATTTTTTAAAAAAATTTATAAATTGAGAAAATAATGTTTAAAAAGATGATAATAATAGAGAAGAATTTTCATAGCTAGTGATCAGGGTAGTATATTTTATTCTCTACAAAACATTCACAATTTATTTTTTTTAATTTAACAATCAATTTTAAAGCCTTTTCCAAATTCCTGAATATGCTTGTGTACTTGCCATAAGTATGGGCTTCTGTTATCCCATCATGTGTAACACTGCTTCTTGAACGATGTGTCCACACGGCTGATGCTCCCTTCCTTCCATTCAAACCCATTCAACTCAATCCCATTCAAACCCCACCTAGTGCTTCCTGCCCCTGGACACTGATCTGCACAGTTCTTCACAGGGGCAACTGATACCTTCCCACTGCTAAATCTAATGAGAGAATCTCCATTTGCTTTCTTTTGGATTGGTAGACAGTACTTGGTTCTTTATAAGAAACCATGGAGTTCCGTAAGTGCTGGCTCTTCAGGATCTGCTTCTTTTTCCTTGATTGTTCCTTACTTTCCCTGGGCCTCTGTTCACAAAACCGTATTTCAAAATTATGCAACTGTCTGCTCTCAATCTTATTTGAAAAATTTCACAGCCACTAAAAACTTAATTTATCCAGAAGTGAACTCAAAATCTCACTCTCAGAGGGAGAGTACAAAGAAGTGTGTTCATTTTTTAAACTTTTCATAGCAGGAAGTCAATAGATGTAAGAAAATAATGAAGCATGCAATTAAAAATAAATATTAATAACTGCACATTACTAATGGTCCGCATGTTTTTTTCTAAATATTGGAGACTTCTTGTAGAAACATAGCTTTTGTAAAGAAATGTTTATTTGAGATATTTGCATTTCAATTTTCTTTAATTCTTTTGTCATTTGTTAGTTTCAAGTAATTCTTTAAAATATAATTGACTTAAAAAGTTATGTCTAATATTCTTATGTTCTCTTTCTATAAATACATACATATATACATATATGATATTTATACCTTACCTATATCTGTTATATATGTATATACATATGTATGTATTCAGAATGAAATAAGTATTTTATTCAGAGATAGTGTGAGTGCTTTTCAAAATTTTCTTTGAACCTTTTAATGTACTTGTTGTATTTTAGTTCTTTTTTTTTTTTTTTTTTTTTTTGAGACGGAGTTTCACTCTTGTTACCCAGGCTGGAGTGCAATGGCACGATCTCGGCTCACCGCAACCTCCGCCTCCTGGGTTCAGGCAATTCTCCTGCCTCAGCCTCCCGAGTAGCTGGGATTACAGGCACGCGCCACCATGCCCAGCTAATTTTCTGTATTTTTAGTAGAGATGGGGTTTCACCATGTTGACCAGGATGGTCTCGATCTCTCGACCTCGTGATCCACCCGCCTCGGCCTCCCAAAGTGCTGGGATTACAGGCTTGAGCCACCGCGCCCGGCATATTTTAGTTCTTTATGTTTAATAATAACATGTATTTTTTTATTTAAAAAAATTCATACTTAAAAAACCCTGTAAACCTTAAAAATCCAGCCTATTCCTCTGATGTTTTCTATCTCAGTGGACGTGACCACCACCCCAGCCACCCAGGCTAGAAAACTGACATTTCCTCGTGGTCCCCTTCACTCATATTCTTCATTACCTATGATCACCTGCCAGGTCCTTCCAAATTTGCCCCTGAAATCCTTCTCAAAAGATTCTTCATCTCCCCATTCCCATGACTCCTCTCCTCCTTCAGACACTTCCACCTTTTCCTTGAACTTCTGTAGGAAGAGCCCTGTCTCTCCTGGACTGGCTTCCTCAGATGCCTGCCTTTTCCAGAAGGATCCAGCAACTTGCCATCCAATCATGCTGCTCTAGCTGAGAGTTCTTAGATGGCTTTCTATCATCTGGAAGACAAAGCAAAAATTCTGTTTCTTGACTCAAACACACGCAGAGTCTTCATGGCTGCTGCCCTTGTCTCCTACTCATCAATCATCACATCCAGAACTGCCTACCATCCCATCACCACGGCCCATTCCGTGTCTGTTTGCTTTTTTGTTTTAACCTGTCCCAACACGTGCCTTTGCTTACAATGTTTTCTGTCTGCCTAGGCTGTCGTTTCACCCATTTCTTTATTTTTCATCTTGCTAAATCCCGCAATGTTTTTTAAACTTAGGCACAGAAGACTGCCTCAAATACTGAATGCCCAGGGTTTTCAAGACCCTCTTTTATATACTCTTGCCATACATTCCTGGAGAACAAGGATAATTTGTAATTTACTTTTACATCTTCCAGTCTCAGCAGGAGGAGATGCCCAGCCAGCTCTGTGTGTGGAATGGATTCTCAGTGGGCCAGGTAAGGTATTTTAGAAGCAAGGGTTTAGTGGAAGAAACCGGGTTTATGCCCACCTATATTCCTTGGCTTCTTAAAACAATCCTATGTCTTTAAACGTTCCTAAAATTAGCTGCTTGGTTTCTTTAATTAAATTAATTATGAAATCAGTCTTGCCTAAGAAAAGTAGAATTCAAGTCCATGGCATAAAGGAATCTTACAGTTCACCAATAGGTTGAAAAATCATATGGGTTAGTCAGCCATACAAAGTGTATTTGTTCTAAAAGATTCAAGGAGAAAAAGTCAAAAACGTAAATTTTAACACTACATACTTGGTCTTTTTCTACTTAATAGTCGTGAAACATAAAAGTTACATGAATTTTCTGAGTTTTCCTGCCTCCTTCCCTCCCTTCCTTCCTCCGTTTCTTCCTTGCTTTCCTCATCTTCATTTCTCTCATAAAAGGAGACAGTATCTCCTACAAAGCTTTGAGAATTCACAGGATAGAAACTGTAGTACGCCATGTGGTGCTCAACCAACGCTCATCCCATGTCGCTCCTGTGACCTCCAGCTGCCGTCACTTCTGTTAGAATCATAAGTGGCTCCACCTCAGCATGGTAGGAATGCTTAATTAACATATACTTGAGTCTACCTTTTAAATAATTCTCTTCTTGAATGGAAGAAAGAAGTGTATTTGATTTATTGTTAATTTTCTGTTACCTGACACATGATAATCACTTAATAAATGTGATAAAAGAAAAGGTAGGTAATAATACAGGGTTTACCAAGTGCCAGAGGATATTCTAAAGACATTACATTTTAATCCTTTAATCCTGTCAACAACCCTTTGAGGTAGGCACTATTCCAAGTGCCTACAATGCTGAGGTGGAGCCACTCATGATTCTAACAGAAGTGACAGCAACTGCAGGTCACAGGAACGACATGGGATCAGCGTTGGTTGAGCACCTCCTGCTGCCCACATGGTGTACTACAGAACTGTTTAAGTAACTCTCCCATGGCCACTCAATAAAGTGGCTATTAGGGGACTGACTGCAGAATCCAGGCTCTCAATGAAATTAAATAGTCTCTTAGTTAAATTATTTGATTTTTAACAAAGCTCTTTAAAAATTAAATATAGAACTAAGGCTCTTTCTTATAACATTTTTACTTCTTCATTAAACCCTAGAAAATGAATTAGATGTGAACATCATGCCATGTTTTTACATAGGTTAGCTTCACTGCTTAATTGGATAAAAACAATTCCAATTAAAACATCTCACTTTTGTCTTTCCAGCTCCTGCATGTTGGTGTGTTGGTGCATGTTAGACTGCCATTCAGCAAAAGGCAAGACTCTGCCTCCACTCTGAGTATTCTGGAAAATGTAAGCAATTGGATCAGACTTTCATATCACTGCCTCCTAGATGATTAGAATCTCAGTTTTCTGCAGAGTCTATCAGACGTTAGGCTCCCCGTATCTCCCGTCAGTACTCACTGAGTCGTGAGGGTTCGGAGATGATTTATTACATGTGACACAGGTTTCTGTTTATGCACTCATAAAGGCCATGTCTGCAAGATCTATAGAGCCAGCTTGCACCAGTACACTGAGCTGAGATGAATAAATGAATAATTGTTTTGATAATATTAACCAAGCATGTGTGATATCTCTTTGCGACATCTGTTATGAACAAAATAAACAAAAGGAGTCTTCACTGGTTGTATGTTGCTTTCAGGAACAATGTAACGTACCCAATTTCGTAAGCCTTTGTGGGTATTAATTAGAATATGTCTTTTTCTGAATATCTCAGGATCAAGTGGAGTGCCAGTGCACTTAAGATACGGCTGGATAAAAATAAGTTGGTGATTTTATTTAAAATACCAAACATCTCTTTTGCCCCTTTAGATTTTAATTTAGTGTTTCTCAGTGCAAGGTAAGAAAATCAGTGAATGGTTTAACAAACACCAGAAGTTATTATCATTGGCCTGATCCCACTTTCTACAGAGCCAGGCTCTGATGTACATATTGCTTGAAGTCTTCCACAACGTACCAGACAAGTGACTGATGAGCCTCTGACTGGTCACGTCCAGTGATAAGTGACTCACTACCCTGCAAGGCAACTTTGCAGCTTTGGCAGTAGGGTAGTCCTTCTGGAAGCAGGACATTCTGAAATCTTAAACAGCTTCCCTCTATACAGAAAACTGCCCCATTCAGAAAGCTGCCAGGGCTTGCTTATTCGAAAGGAAATGACTCAACATAATTTGTGGAAGGGGGAATAACACTCAACATTATCTTTCAAAAATATGGGGTATGATGTGAGAAAGAAAAAAGTAGGGGGATGCTTGCTGAGAAGAACATCATATTTTAAATACTCGTACTCCATTCTACTTCCAGGCTGAGGGTGAAGGTAAAAAGAAATCAAAAGAAGCCAGAGTTTCATTTTTCCAGGACTGGTAATTGGCCTGCCCTAGGCACAGAGAGCTATCCTGGAAAGCTCCCCACTGGAATAAGAGTGGACATAGAACAAGCGGTGTCCCCTGTGGGCTGGTGACCACATAGTCAATAGAGTTGGGACATTAAAACTGGTCAGTGTGGCTAGGTAATGGCACTGAAGGCCAGACGACCCTATCCATACATGCTCAGCATCTTGGAAACAGGAAAACTCTCCACCAAATGTGTACGCATCTCCTAAAACGTGATGATGCTGAGCAGCCTGCGAATGCATTTCCACCACTGAACATGGGGTGGGGATGCTGAAATAAAATAAAATTATATTATCAGAACAAAGGAAGATGGCATCTTTGCATGTCTAAGAGTATAGACTACCATTTATTCCAACTACTCATTCAGAAAGCAAAATCTATTTCTCTATAGCTTTTGTCTTTTTCTATCTGTTAGGGCCAAAGTAAATTTTTATTTTGTATGCTTTTGTTTTTATTTTCAAAGTAAAATTTTTCTTTTGTATGTTTTCTCTTGGCTAACTAATGATAGAGATTGCTAGGTACTAAATGTTTACACATTCCTCCCCCATTCATAAAGTGAAACCCTAATCACCAAGGTGATGGATTAGGAGGTGGAGCCACTGGGAGATGATTAGGTCACGAGGGTGGAATTCCCATGGGTGGGATTAGTGCCCCCATAAAAGGACACATGAGAACTTGCTTTTTCTCTCTCTGTTCTCCGTGTGTGGACACAGGCAAGAAGATGACCACCTGCAATTCCAGTAGCAACTCCCCACCAGACATGGGATTTGCCAGTGGTTAGATCCTGGGCACCCAGCCTCCAGAGACGTGGAAAATAAATGTTTGCTGTTTAAGCCATCAGTTTATGGTAATTTGTTATAGCAGCTCAAATTAGCTAATATGGTTTGGCTTTGTGTCTCCACCTTAATCTCATCTTGAATCATAATTTCATCATCTCCATATGTAATGAGGAGGGACCTAGTGGAAAGTCATTAAATAATGGGGATAGTTCCCCTCACCCCATGCTGTTCTCATAATAGTGAGTTCTCATGAGATCCAATGGTTTTATAAGAGGCCTCCCCCTTTGCTCAGCACTTCTTTCTCCTGCCACCATGTGAAGAAGGATATGTCTGCTTCCCCTCTCACCATGATTGTAAGTTTCCTGAGGCCCCCCAGCTACGTGAAACTGTGAGTCAATTAAACCTCTTTTCTTTATAAGTTACTCAGTATTGGTTACTTCTTCATAGCAGCATGAAAATGAACTAATACAATGACTAAAATAGAAATAGTGTATTTTTATTTTCTAGAGTACAATCCCAGTTCTATCATACTGGATCTGGCATATCCATAATCTACTATTCTAGGTACACTATAATTTGTGCACATTTTCCATAAGATGTATAACAAATTATTATTATCTACAATCCAAAAAAATAGCCCAAGCTATTAGTTTTCTTCCAGTAGTTTGATGAATATAGCTTGGAGCAGCAGCTATTCTAATATTAATAACAGTTTTGAAGATAATATAAAATAATAAAGTAGGTATAAACAGTATTTAAACACTGTGCACACAGTTCACTCTAGATATTATTGATGTCTTAGTCTATTTTGTGTTTCTCTAATAATATCACAGACTGAACAATTTACAATTAACGAAAATTTATTTCATTAATGATCCTCGTGGCCGGGAAGTTTAAGAGTTTGGCACCAGTACTTGATGATGGCGTCTGTGTTTCATCATCCCATGGCAAAAAGAGGAAAGGCAAGAGAGGGTGTGTGTGTGTATGTGTGTGTGAGAGAGACACACTATTTATTATGTAATGTCTATGACTGCTTTTATGTACCAATGGCAGAAGTAAGTACTAACGTAGAAGCCTTATTGTTCACAGAGCCTAAAACACTTACTTCATGCTGTATTTTATTTATTTAATTATTTTTAATTTTTTTTTTTTGAGACAGATCTCACTCTGTCATACAGTGGTATAATCACAGCTCACTGTAGCCTCCACCTTCCAGGCTCTGGTGATCCTCCCACCTCAGACTCCTGACTACAGTGTATGTTACCATGCCTGGCTATGTATGTATGTATGTGTATGTGTGTGTGTGTGTGTGTGTGTGTGTGTGTATTTTTTGTAGAGACCAGTGTATTACTCCATTTTCAGGCTGCTAATCAATACATACCTTAGACTGGAAAGAAATGAGATTTAATCGGACTTAACAGTTCCACATGGCTGGGGAGGCCTCAGAAACATGGCGAGAGGTAAAAGGCACTTCTTACATGGCAGTGGCAAGAGAAAAATGAGCAAAAAGCAAAAGCATAAACTCCTGATAAACCCATCAGATCTCATGAGACTTTTTCACTATCACAAGAATAGCATTGGAAAGACCGCCCTCCATGACTAAATTACCTCCCCCTGGGTCCCTCCCACAACACGTGGGCATTTTGGGAGATACAATTCAAGTTGAGATTTGGGGGGGGGGATGCAGCCAAACCCTATCAGCTGGGTTTCTCTATGTTGCCCACACTGCTTGAACACCTGGGCTCAAGTTATCTGTTCACTTCAGCCTCCCAAAGTCCTAAAATTACAAATGTGAGCCACCACACACAGCCTCAAACATTTATTATCTCTGACTTTATACAGAAAAGATATGCTGAATTCTGCCCTAGGATACTGTCATGGTCTGCATGGTTGAACCTGGGTCACCACTCCATCTGGACTCACCACTCCATCTGGTTAAAGGAACATGGAAAAGGCGTTCTCATTGGTGCCAGGCCTAGAAACAACACATGCCACTTCTGCTTCTTTTAACCAGGAGGAAACTTTAGTCATTGGCAATGCAACACCAAGGGAGTCTGTGAAATGCAATTGAGCTAAAAGTTCCACTCAGGCTATAATAAGCCTGTATTATGAAAGATGAGAAAGGAGCTTCACTGGATGGTCAGCAGTCTTTCCTATATTCAATAGAAAAGAAGTGAGTGTGTTTCTACTTTAGTGCACACTTTGTCTTTTGGACAGACTAAATCGTATCAATCCAATTGTCCCTTTTCATTTAATGTCTGTATTTATTTTAAAGAAAAATGCATCCATATGTTTCTGCATCATTTATACCTCTCATCAAAATGTAGTTTCTCAATAGCTATTGGATATTCAAAATGTCTAGTAGAAAATGAATAGAAAATTTGGTTTTGTAATATGAAACTGGGAAGTATATGTGGCATCTTAACTCAGCAGTTCAGCATGTACCTGGCTATTCCCCCAAAGAAAGGGTTCGTGCAAATACTGAATAGAGCTGATTGCAAAGAAGACCTTCTTCTACTCTCATCTGAAAAATCAGATTAGATAAATTCATTGTCAGGTAATAGCAACAGAAACAAAGATATAGTGGATATGCAATGACCCTAACATTGTATAAAATATCTCAACTTATAGAATGCTTCCAAATTCATGATTTCATTTGGATAGCATTAGACTCTGTAAGGGAACTGACTGTTATTGTTATTGGGTAATCTTTGTTTTTTTTTTATTATTGCATTTTAGGTTTTGGGGTACATGTGAAGAACATGCAATATTGTTGCATAGGTACACACATGGCAATATGATTTGCTGCCTTCCTCCCCTTCACCTATATCTGGCATTTCTCCCCATGCTATCTCTCCCCATCTCCCTACCACCCCGTCCCTCCCCCACTTCCCCCAACAGACCCTAGTGTGTAGTGCTCCCCTCCCTGTGTCTATGCGTTCTCATTGTTCAGTACTCGCCTATTATTGAGAATATGTGGTGTTTGATTTTCTGCTCTTGTGTCAGTCTGCTGAGAATGATGGTTTCCAGGTTCATCCATGTCCCTACAAAGGACACGAACTCATCGTTTTTGATGGCTGCATAATATTCCATAGTGTATATGTACCACATTTTCCCTGTCCAGTCTATCATTGATGGGCATTTGGGTTGGTTCCAGATCTTTGCTATTGTAAACAGTGCTGCAGTGAACATTCATGTGCGTGTGTCCTTATAGTAGAATGATTTATAATCCTTTGGATATATACCCAGTAATGGGATTGCTGGGTCAAATGGAATTTCTGTTTTTAGGCCCTTAAGGAGTCAACACACTGTCCTCCACAATGGTTGAACTGACTTACACTCCCACCAATAATATAAGAATGTTCCTATTTCTCCACATCCTCTCCAGCATCTGTTGTCTCCAGATTTTTTAATGATCATCATTCTAACTGATGTGAGATGTTATCTCAACATTGTTTTGATTTGCATTTCTCTAATGACCAGTGATGATGAGCATTTTAAAATATGTTTTTTTGGCCTCATGTATGTCTTCTTTTGTAAAGTGTCTGTTCATTTCCTTTGCCCACTTTTGAATGAGCTTGTTTGTTTTTTTCTTGTAGATCTGTTTTAGTTCTTTCTAAATTCTGTTGGTTGCCAATTCACTCTACTGACTGTTTCTTTTGCTGTGCAGAAGCTGTGGAGTTTGATTAGGTCCCATTTGTCTATTTTGACTTTTGTTGCCATTGCTTTTGGCGTTTTGGTCATGAAGTCCTTGCCTACGCCTATGTCCTGAATGGTTTTGCCTAGATTTTCTTCTAGGGTTTTTATGGTGTTAGGTCTTATGTTTAAGTCTTTAATCTATCTGGAGTTAATTTTAATGTAAAGTGTCAGGAAGGGGTCCAGTTTCTGCTTTCTGCACATGGCTAGCCAGTTTTCCCAACACCATTTCTTAAACAGGGAATCCTTACCCCATTGCTTGTTTTTTTTTCAGGTTTGTCAAAGATTGGATAGTTGTAGATACGTTGTGTTGCCTCCAAGGCCTCTGTTCTGTTCCATTGGTCTATATCTCTGTTTTGGTACCGGTACCATGCTGTTTTGATTACTGTAGACTTGTAGTATAGTTTTGAATCTGGTAGTGTGATGCCTCCTGTTTTGTTCTTTTTGCTTAGAATTGACTTGGCTATGTGGGCTCTCTTTTGGTTCCATATGAAGTTTAAGGTGTTTTTTTTCCATTTCTGTGAAGAAGGACATTGGTAGCTTGATGGAAATAGCATTGAATCTGTAAATTACTTTGGGCAGTATGGCCATTTTCACAATATTGATTCTTCCTAACCATGAACATGGAATGTTTCTCCATTTGTTTGTGTCCTCTCTTATTTTGTTGAGCAGTAGCTTGTAGTTCTCCTTGACGAGGTCCTTTGCGTTCCCTGTTAGTTATTGGGTAATCTAATGTGCTCTAACCTATTGGTATTTCCTGTTCCATTGACAACCCTATCCTATTAGTATGTCTTGTCTTGCTGGTTATTTCCCATTCTATTGGCATCTTGGTCCTACCTATTGGTGTTTCCTGTTCTCTTGGCATCTCCTGTCCTGTTAGCATTTCCTGTTTTATAATAGTAGCATCACCTGTCCTGTTAGTATTGTTGGTTCTATTAGCACTCCCTGTCCTACTAGTATCTCCTGTTTCATTGGTATTTTCTTTTCTATTAATATCCCCTATCCTTTTAGTATTTCCTGTCCTGTTGACATTCTCTGTCATGTCAATATTTCCTTTTCTATTGGCATCCTCTGTGTATTTTTATGTTCTTGCATTTCTATAAAGAAATACTCAAGACTGGGTAATTTATTAAGATAAGAGGTTTAATTTTCTCACAGTGTGCAGGATGTACAGGAAGCACAGCAGCATTTGCTTCCAAGGAGGCTTCAGGAAGCTTACGATCATGGTGGAAGGTGAACAGGGAACAGGCACATCACACAGTGAAAGCAGGAGCAAGAGAGTGGGGGTAGGAGAGGTGCCACACACTTTTAAATGACCAGTAGGTATCAGGAGAACTCACCCAGTTTCATGAGGACAGTACAAAGGGGTATAGTATAAACCATTCATGAGAAATCTGCCCCAGGATCCAATCCCTCCCACCAGACCCCACCTCCAGCACTGGGGATTATATTTCAGTATGAGATCCTGTTCTATCAGTAGCTTCTGTTCTGCTAGCATCCTCTGTCCTATTAGTAGTTCTGTTCCATTGGCATCCCCTGTTCTATTAGTATTTCCTGTTTTATATTAGCATCCTCCAGCACCTTATTTCCTACTATGGAAGTTCAGAAATCTACAGCTCAGCCAGTCACTAGATCCTAGTAATTTCAGTGCTGAGAAGGGGACAATCAGAAGGCACTCTTTGGAGGTCAGGCCTGTTGATTTAGTAGCGCAGAGGTCAGGATATCTTTGTCTACTTTCTGTTCCTAGTCTTTGAAAACTCCCTGGATCCTTGCCTTTCTTCCAAGCCTGGTCCTCCAGCCACACAGTGAAACTGAGATCCCTCCAATATACTTCCAATAAATTATCTTTTCATTGAGCCATTATAATGCATTAGTGTTGTTTATAACTAAGAACCTGAATTGAAACAAGCTGATTTTAATACACCCATTATAGATAAAGAAACTGAGATGCAGAAATATTCCTGCTCACTGTCACACTAGTATAGTAAGCTAGTCTTCTAGTAAGCTATAAAACTGACCAAAAATCAAAGCTATTCCTCAGCTCCAGGGCTACCTGTGATCTGTGTTTGCCCTAACGAATGGAATTTATCCTCACAAATTGGTATTTTAAATGTCCTAATAATCTAATTAAATAACCAATTACCTTTAAAAAAAAACTGACCAGAATTCATGATTTTCCTGTTTACTTTCTTCTAGTAAGCTATAGAACTGACCAGAATCTGTGCCTTTCCTTCTGTATCCAGGGATGTTTCACCATTTAATGAATAATTATATAGACTCTCCTGTCTCCTGCAAAGCTAAAGGAACGTTTCTAGCATAGCCTGAGGCCCTCTTTATTGGAGAAGGCCCAATTTCAGTGCCTTCTCTTTTCTGAGGCCTCTGCCAAATAGGCCACAGCTAGTGGTTCCCTGATGTATGTTTTCATAACAATTTCTCATATATATATATATATATATATATATATATAAAATTACATATAAAACATTATATGTATAAAACATACTTTCCCCTATATGTTTATAAAACATACTTTCCCCTATATGTTTATCATAAGAATCGCATACATCTTAATCTGATATACAATTTTTAATATAGCTCATTGAAATATAAACTTCTCTGGAGGAGAAACTCATTTCTTACTATCCTGTGTTCTATATCATGAGTACTCAATTATGTTTGTTGGGTAAATAAGTGAGTAAATGAGCAAAAGCTTGTGGAAGAATAAAATGTCAGAAAACTCAAGGAGATTTTCTGAAGCATTACGGTTTTAGAAAAGCAGAATCAAGCATAACTTTATTCACAACCTAGCATCAGCCTCTCATCAAGAGCCAGAAATTCTGCTACAGCATCCATAACCAGAGAAAGCTAATGTTTTCATGTCCCTGGGAGTCTAAGGCTTTGTCAGCAACTGTTCTGCTCAGAGGTTACAGATGAAGAAATATGAAGTCTGTAAAGGAGTTGTCCCAGCCCTCTCCTACAGCTAAAGATGCTGGGAGGCTTAACTTCCCAGAATTTTTTCTTCTATGAGTCTCCTAGGGGGTTCTGATATGTGGGACACTCTTTAAGACTGAACTCATCTCCAGAAGGCCCTATTAATATGAAAATCTCTTCCTTGGCAGGATCACCAATGCATTCATGCAGCAATGGCAGCCTTGGGTCACCAAATAGAGGCTGAGGAGCTGCAGGAGAGAGCAAGATGTGCTGCTATGCTCATGAGGCCCACCGACAAAGACCACAACAGGGCAGTAGAGCAATGGACAGTGGGTATGTGGATGAAGACAAGCATAAGGAATAGCAGAGCTGTGAGGGAGGGGCACAAACAGAGTGGGACACATAGAAGAGAGCACAAGGGATGCTGCAGGTGATGAGATTCTGGAGATTTTTGCCCAGGAGAGGTATAATAGGTTTACCTGGCTTTTCTAAAGTAGTTTCCAGAGGTGTGTGCCCTAGAAATCAATTCAAAAATGAACTCTTCTCAGGTGCCAACCTGGATCCATGGGTGGGGGAGAATCTATTTTTCAAGGTAGTCAATTCAGAGTCCATATGGAAGACAAAAAAAAAAAAACTTTACAAGCTTGTGTGATATAATAAAACACATAGAATATTAATTTTCTTCTGCAGCACAGCTATTCAGGAAAAGCTATAGGCATCATCAGCTAGTCATGAAGTCAAGAGTGTCCATTCTTACCCCCTCTACTCTGCCAGTGTATAAGCACAAAGCTGTGCTATACAAACAGCAATGCTGCAGGTGACACTCCCATGATCATACTGTACATGAGACCCAGTTACATTTTGTAAGATTCTGTCTTGCTTGTAGGGCTCATTCTAGAGACCCTTTGACCATCTCGATGATATAATAACCATGTTTTAGAATCTCATACAGAAAAAAACTGTGAAAATCTTCTAGGAACTTCAGGCAGCCTCTAGATAATGGAAGTGGCCTCTGACCAGCATCTAACAGAAACAAAAACAAGAATGAAGCTCTGTATCCTACAACCATAAGGAAATAAGGTCATAAACAACCATGTGACCCATGAAGACCCTTCCTCAGCTGAGCCTCCAGATGAGAACTCAGCCCTGGTCAACTTCTTGATTGCAGCTTATGAGACTCAAAGCAGAGGACACAGTTAAGCCATGTGTTGTTTTGAACCACTTACCTGTGATTATTTGTTATATAGCATCAGAGCATCAATACAATATGAAACTGGAAGACTGTCTGATCTTAATTTCTCCACACCTCACATTGTACTTCTGCACATTAAAATTATGTGTTCTACTGACCCACTGAATTGATATAAAATAATACATAGGTAGGGGAAGAAAATTTAGTAGTGCTGATTGTTAGATTCAATGAATCATTTATTACAAAATAGAAACAAATATTTATGGAATACTTACTATAGGCCAATGTACTAAAGCAGGCGTCCCCAAACTTTTTACACAGGGGGGCAGTTCACTGTCCCTCAGACCGTTGGAGAGCTGCCACATACTGTGCTCCTCTCATTGACCGCCAGTGAAAGAGGTGCCCCTTCCTGACGTGCGGCGGGGCGCCAGATAAATGGCCTCAGGGGGCCGCATGCGGCCCACGGGCCGTAGTTTGGGAACGGCTGTACTAAAGAGATATGTAGAGATACAAAGATGATTTATCTCTGTATCTGAGTGTGTGTATATATATATATATATATATATATATATATATAGAGAGAGAGAGAGAGAGAGAGAGAGAGAGAGAGATGCCATATATCTATATACTCGGTCTTTATAGTAACTCTAAGACTCTAAGAGGTAGATACTATTATCACAGTTTACACATGGAGAAACCAGAGCACAGAGAAATTAAACAATATATTCAATCCCATAGCTGAAATTTGAACCAGGACAATCTGCATTGGGGATAAGCTTGGATGTGACAGGGATACTCATGACACACAATGACCAGAGATGACACTGGAGGCAGAAACTGTCAGACCCTGGCAAGCTGTGCAGGCCACTCATAGAAGCTTAGACTTCTTCCAACCTGGAAGCAGGAAAAATAAGAAATGATTCCCTCAGCAACCTGACCATCAATAAAGCTGTATGTCTAAGAATAGATGAGGCTTTATAAAACCATTGTTATACATGGAGGTTTGGCTAACATGAGATTGTACTCATACTCTGGATTAGTCAGGCTTTCAGGAGACAATCTAAGAATCTATCAGCCATCTACGAAAGCACTCAGTGTAGAAACAGTTTTTGCATCCAAAACAGCTTACAGCTGAGCTTTGAACATTTGAACATTTTGAGAAGTGTGTCTGTTCTTATGTGTGTGTTTGTGTAACTGCGTGAGTTCCTTTCATCAAACTTTTATACATGAAACCAGCAAGACCATCAGATTGGAGCCCAAGTAGTAACCAGGTCACTGAAGCTAAAAGAGGCTCATATAATTCCTGTGCCTGAGTTTCACGAAGGCAGAGGAAGAAAACAATCCCTCACTCCTCCTCAGGGCCCTCTGTGCTGGGGACAGCTGGAGGCATGATTGATCGGGAAGTTTTCAACATAGCAGGAGACACGTGAAAGAACTGTGAGATATCTGAGAAGCTCTAAAGACCAGAAGCACGTATTTGGCAATTTACAACATTTTTAGAGAAACAAAATGTGTGTCACTTGCCCCAGTAAAAAATAACAAACCATTAAGATTTTAGGACTTTTCAGGGTGAGCTCGAGACGTTATGGCTTCAAAGACCAAGAAGTGCATTCGGATCTTCACACACTCTAGGGTAGAATCAATTGTGTGGATTGCTGCTGAGATTGCCAAGTGGCATTAAACACAGCATTGCAGGTGAGCCTGATAAATCCTGTTAAGTTCTCAATGCAACTACTGCCCACCTGTTATGTCGGGTGATTTTTTTCACGGGCTGGAGATATATATCAGGATTCAAGGTGTTCAGTTTGGGCCAGCTGTGTTCATAAGCAGACAGCACTGTGATGAATGCTCCCAGAAGTAAACCAAAGAAGCTACTGTGATGGAGGACAGAGAACACAAAGGACTGCACAAAAAATACAGGAAAAGGGAGGCTTCGCCCAAGGACCCTCGCTTAGTGATTGGTGGGTTTTGCAAGGGAAATGCTCTGTAATTTTTCTCGTGAATGTTCTACTGAAGTACATGGTCCCTTAAGAAAGTTCATGAGGTCTGTCTTGCTTCTGTGGCTCTGAGAGGGGATCTTAAGGACACCTATTTTTCCTTATTTCTCTTTGTTTCCCCAGATTCTTGCAGAGGAGTAGAAAAACTATGACCCACTGCCAGTTTTTGTATGGACTGTGAGCTAAGCGGTCTTATGTTTTTAAATAGCTGACAAAAAAATCAAAAGATTGATATTTATTATGTATGACATTATATAAAATCCAAACTTCAGTGTCCTTAAGTAAAGTTTTATTGTTCAACTCAGCACCATTGACATTTTGGGTTGCATGATTCCTTCCTGTGGGGAGGGAGGGCTCTGTGCATTGATGTTGAGCCCCATCCTTGGCATCTATCCAGTAGGGGCCAGTAGCACCCCTTCTCCCTTTCTGACAATATAAGCCATCTGTATATATTGCTCTAAGTGCCCTGGAAGGCAAAACCACTCCCTGGTGAGAGACGCCTTTTTGTTAAAACACAACCATGTTTGTTCATTTCACTATTGTCTATCTGTTATTTGTGCAAAAGCAGCGAAGTTTAGAAGTTGTAACAGACTGTCTACCTGACGTCTAAAATACTTAGTCTTTGCCTCTTTACAGATAATGTCTCCCAACTTCTGGTCTAGCACATGGAAGGAACTCAGTGTTTGAAAAAGGAAGAAGGGATGTGGGGTAAAGAACCATAGAGTAGGGTTGGTCTCTGGGGATAAATGAGTTGTTCTTGCTTTTCTGACATAAAGACCAATGCACAGATGTCAGGTGGCAGGCCAGCTTTTTCCTGAAAACATCATGATCACAAGTTTATTTCTAAAGCTCTAAAGCAATGCTATCTGAGTCTCTAAGATCAGCCTCTTCTACTTAAACTCCAGAAAGCTACCATTCATCATAGAAATTATAGGTCAACTATAAGCAATGAAACAGGAGCACGCATAAGTACTGACTCAGGATCTTTTTGAATAGATTAGCAACATGTTGTGGTTCATCAAATTCCAAGTTAACAGATTAGAAACGTTGTGAAATCTATGGATGAGAAAGGGGTTGATATTCACTGGCCACTCAGCATGTGCCAGGCACTCAGAGAGAAGCTATACATACATGAAGCCAGAGAGTTCTTTGAGGATGGGATTACCTCCTCATATTTGATACAAGAAAATGTGGATCTTAAACACGAAGGAGCTATCCAAGGTCTTGTGGAAGCAGCAGCAGAGCTGGGGACTCTGATTTGGATCCAGCCAAGGCCTTTACTTCCACCCTGCCATGCTGCATTTACTGAATTATATGCTGTAAAACTGGATTAGCCACATCTGCAAAGGCAAGAAATCTGTCTCTGGGATGAGTTGATATGTCTAGAAATTCTGAGCATGAAAGGAACAGAGTCAGAATCAGGTTAAGTCCTTTTGCCACAGCACAAATCTGCAGAGCAGCCAGGGCCCAGCTCCCCCAGGTTCCTGGGAGTGTGAACCAACACCTCCCGGGATCACCCGGCCTGCCTAATATTTTGGTAAAGTGTTGATGTTTCCATACGGCATGCTGAGCTGCTCTAAGAAGGCACCCTCAGAAAATCCGAGGGAGGAAATGGACTGAAAAGTCATGTCTGCAGAAGCAGGCAGTATAAAGAGAGATTTATCACTTGTTCTGATAAATTGACAGTGAAATTAAAAAGCTTAATTATTTCAGCATGAATTTTGAGAGGCTTCTTTTCCCACTGAACATATGAAAAAGTTTCAAAGCATTTTGCAGCAATAAAACATCTGTGACCCAATTTACATAAAACAGAATAAAACTGAGAGTTATCCTGGTAGCAAAGAGCACCAAGGCAGTGTGAACCCTTGTTCCATCTCCTTTCAATAAACAGACCTTTGTGCATACAGCAGGCAGTCGGAAATGTCCTTATAAATCTCAAGTGTGTGGGGAGATGGGGAGGGAGGCTCTGTAGTACCCAAAACACCACTGAGAAGAATGTATAAAGGTATGTGGCAGATCAAAGGCCAATGGAAGAGGTATACTGAGAGTTCACTAATGGAAAGATAATGGCCTCCAAGAGGCTGGTGGGAGGATAAAACAGAATACACACATCTTAACAACAAAAACATTTGAAAAGAAAATATGGCACAAATACATTCTCTGAAAGTGTTGAATTATAATAATTCCAAGAAATTTCTTTCATTCCATTTTGTATGTTGCTAATGGAGAGAGAAAGGTAAGAGGCAGAGTCTGAAGCATTTTGTGTTTTTTTTTTAGAAAGGTCTTGGCTACTTCTGGAGCTTTAATCACAATGGATTGGGCAGTGCTTAAAAAAAAAGTATCTTTTGAAAAAACTCAGATCCGATCTGATATACTCAATTCATATTCACGATTCTTGAGTGATTTGAAGTAGATTATTTTAAACTGATATAAAACTTGACAAAAATCTGTTCTAAAGGATGTATAGAATATTGACATATGGTAATTTACTAATTAGAGAAAAAATAGGCAACACTTACTTCTGTAAGATGTGAAACTTAAATTGTGTAAAGAATTAACTAGATTGAGTCAAGGGTAAAAATTCTTGGACTTTGTGTCTGTCTCATTCTTTCAGTTTGAAAGTCCTGTTCTCTGAGGGATTTTGGGGCTAATGTATGGTCTTAATAAACAGAAGATTAGTTTTAAAACATAATTGCTTGTGGATACATTTTAAATTAGCATTTTTTTACCTCAAAAATTAACTCACTATACACTAAAGCAGTCATTCTCAAAGAGAGGCAGCATTTCTAGGCTGGAAGAATTGAGAAGAATAATGTCTTAGGGACTTTTCAAAATACAGAATGACTATCTGCCACCACTCACCCCAAACCCAGGAAAAAAATTCAAATATACATCTCCAAAGTGACGTTAAATGCCAGCAACCCACAAATCACATTCTCATTAGAAACCAGGGCCTTATTGATGACTCGCTGTTGCTGGTGAGAATTAGTCATTTTCTCCAAGCAGGTTTGGAGCATGAGTGTTAGCTGATTCAACACTATCCGTGGCAAGGACTGGATCCCACCATCAGCTCAACTGAATGGTAGACAATAGAGGTTTGGTTTTGGCTGGAATTTGCCCCTGAGGTGCCACAGGAATGATCTTAAATCCACTGCCACTTAAAACCTCCACAAAGCTGGGTAGAAAGAAGTGATATTAATGGGAGGGCTTGAAGAATGAGTGGTCAGTCTCATTTTGCCTCTGGAGGAAGTTTGCCAGCATAGAAATCTAGGTTGTTGACATGGGTGGGTGGAATGGAAGTGTTATGGAATAGAGTGCAGAGTAGTGAATGCTGGGTGAAGGGATCGTGCACACCAGCTGGCAGCCACAGGGGACTCTCCTGCCAGGGGTTGCCCTGTGAAAATGAAATCATTTCCCAAGAATGACCAACAATCTGGATTTTTGTGTGCACTCACCTATTTTTTACATGATGGCAACTATTGTTTTTTAAACCAAACATGATGGGAACCAATACCATAGAGTAAACAAACCTAATCTGTGTGTCAAATGCAGCCTGTAAATTGCCTGTTTGTGATCTCTGCCCCAGGTACTCTGAAATCTGTCACACTTTAAAGCCAGACAGGAAGAGTCACTTGCCTGAGTGGCATCACATTTGCCTCCATATCAATGTCCCATAGGTTGCTTTTTCCAATTCTGTTTTTGTTTTTGTTTTTGTTTTTGTTTTACATAAAACGAATAATTGAAGGATATGATTCAATGTTAGCCTGTGAAACTCATCTCAGCATTTATTGTGAGGGTATTATGAATGTTGCTCATTATGTGATACAATTAGCTCTCAACAGAAGAATGTCTTCTCCAGTTTAATTATCAGATGTAACTGTGCTTTTAACGGGAAAATACTTAGTTTTTTTGCTTTACTGGTTCTGTGACTTATACAGATCTCCTTTGTATCTTGTCATTGAATGCTGGAAAACAAAGCTGAATTTGTGTTTACACTTCTGAATTGTTTCTGCTGTTATTCATTTTCCTTTTCTTTCAATATACCTCCATGCTGACTCATTTTTAATTTGTTTTAGCTTCTTATGCTTACTAGATTCTGGATGAGATAAGTTACATCCACTTCAGAACAGAGCAGAAAAGGAATATGTGAGACGTATTGAAAAAATAATTTTAAGTATTTGTAGCTCACCTCCTTCTAAAGTATAAGTTGTTTGTTATGTTAAGTAGGATAAAGAGTAGAGGAGTTATTATGTGTCCCGGTTTTAAACAGAGGACCTGTGATTGAATAACTCAGAGGACTTGTAATTGGATAGACTCAAGCTCAAAATTGAGGGAGAGGGAGGTAGAAGGTATAGCGTGCAGGAACAAGAACACTGAGAAAGAGAGAAAGAAGCACACACACAGATTCTAATAGAAATTCAAGATCAAGAGGATTCTACAAATCAAAATTCTGAAATCCACATATAAAACTCATACTGAGAAAAGCACCCCCAAATTCGTTATTTAATGTGAATTTACTTCTGATGAAGTAAAATTAAGGAAGAAACTAGAATATAAATTGCATGATTGTATCTACAATGATCATAAGCTAAAATAAATAATATTAATAAAAATAAGCAAATATATTAATAAAGAAGACAGGCCTTTTTCTTAAAAAAATGAATTATTTAAAACATAGGAAAAGTCCTCAACAAATAGAATAAACTTTAGATTGGATACATTTGAAGATATGATTTGTAAATCTGAAGGCTGAGGAATTGAGTCAGCATGAAGCATGACAAATACCAAGATACAAAAATATAAACTTCATTTAAGACCAAAGACATATTTAGGAGATCTGTACAGGAAAGAGTTCAGGGGCAACTAGTAAAAAATAATTTTAAAGGTGAGTTAAAATATTGCATGAATGTTCCAATTAAAGACACAACTAGTATGTAGTAGGATAAATATATTAATAAATAAATATCTGGACACACTATATTAAAATTATATAAAAATTATATAAAATTATATTAAAATTATATAAAATTAAGAATAAAGACACTTCTTCAAATAAAAGAATAAGAAAATTATACTGACACCAGACTTCTTGAGAAGATCAGGACATTCCAGAATATATTTTGATGGCTGAGTTTACTACATAATGAAAGTAAACCTGGAATTCTATATTCAGATAAATCATCATTCAAGGATACATGAAAAGAAAACCTTTCTCAGAGGTACAAAGTTTGCTTTTTCAACAGTGAGCCTCTCTGAATGAAGCATTCGGGTACATACCAGGGCAAACAAAGGAACAAACAAAAAATGGCGGGGGCGGAGGTACGTGTACAATTTCCAAAATGAGCACAGAAACTGGTAAATATGTTGACAAATTTGGTTATACACTGATTGTAATTAATAGTAGGTTATAAAAAGATTGAACAAATCTTTAATAATTAAGGAAGATGATGATGTCGATGATGAAGGTAATTGGTGACTTATCAGCAGAAGTCCTTATGTGATTTGACAGGAGGACATAAATAACGAGTGACTTGATCTTGTTAGAAAAAAGCATAATTGGTATTTATTAAATATTCAAGTATAATTACTGCAATAATAGAAATATTACATAAAGCTTCTGAGAAGTGGGGATGAGATTTGCATGAGGGGATTTTATATATGTATACATAATATATGTAGTCATATATATATATATGTTTCATCCAGAGGAGTACAGGAAAGAATATAAAGAAAAAACAATAAAAATTATAGGCACACTAAAGAATTACAAGAGAATATGGTAGAAGTGAATCTAGGTATACCAATTAAAGAACTTTTCAAAATCAACTATATGGAGCTTACCAGAGATGGGTGAAATAAAACATAAGGAAAGATTGAAAACACAGTATAAAAATGTTTCTCCAGACAACCAGTAAGCAAAAAAATTTGTGGAAGTGATTATATTGATATTGAAGAAAATAGAATTTGAAGCAGAAAGTATTGATAGATATTAGTAAAAACACAATTAGATCATAAAAGATTAATCAAGATGATTTTTAAAATCATGAACTTTGATAACCTAATAATATAACATTATAATAAATAAAAAACAGTTCACATTTTGCAGTCTGACCAAAGGGAATATGATTATTCACATGATTTGCTTTTCTGAGGTAAATATTAGTAGTCTCCAAAAATTAGAGGAAGGTGAGTACTGCAAGCTTCTTTCCTGGTGTACTTTCCACCAGGTGGGACATTGCAATGAAAAACAGTCTCAACCAAATTCTTCCAGCTGTTCCATCATTATTAATAAGAAGGTAACAGATGAGCATGATGGTTCATGCCTGTAATCCCAGCACTTTAGGAGGCCGAGGCTGGTGGGTCACCTGAGGTCACAAGTTTGAGACCAGGGTGGATAACATGGTAAAACTCCATCTTTACTAAAAATACAAAAATTAGCAGGGTGTGGTGGTGGGCATCTGTAATTTCGGCAACTCGGGAGGCTGAGTCAGGAGAATTGCTTGAACCTGGGAGGCGGAGGTTGCAGTGAGCATAGATGGCACTCCTGCACTCCATCCTGGGTGACAAGATCAAAACTTCATCTTGAAAAAAAAAAGTAGTAAATTATAAAATCTGCCCTGTAACCTTTCTGTTCCTTAAGTGCACTGACAACATCTTGAAGGTGAAGTTCATGGGAAATGGAAGTAACACACTTAATGGCAGAATTCAGTCAACCTATTAGAGCCAAGTGATAAAACTCATCTATAAGTGGGAAGATGTAGGGATACTCCGATAAGGTATACTTCTTAAGACTATGGGATAGCAGGAGGTAGAGGATACGGGAGGGACAGCATTAGAAGAAATACCTAATGTAGATGATGAGGTGATGGATGCAGCAAACCACCATGGCATGTGCATACGTATGTAACAAACCTGCACATTCTGCACATGTACTCCAGAACTTAAAGTATAATAATAAAAAAAGAATATAGGTTACAGGGCTTGCTAGAGTCACATAACAAAACAGTACCCTTCATGCCAGGGTGGAAGAGCCTGTATAATTCCAGGACAATCTACACACCTTGAACCTAATTCAATCCACTTACAGTAATGACTTTGATGTTGGCTTTTTTTTTTTTAAGAAAAGGTCAATATTTTTTAGAGAAGTTTTAGGTTCACAGAAACAGTTAGCATTAAATGCAGAGTTCCCACATACTCCCTGCTCTCACTCCTCCACATATATACAACCTCCCCAACTATTGGTATCTCTCACCATGATGGTTTGCTACAATCAATGAACCTGCCCTGACATATCATTATTACCCAAAATCCATAGCTGTGCACTCTCTGGGCTCTGACAAATGTATAATGACACATCTCCACCATTATAGTAATATACAGAAGAGTGTCATTGCCCTAAAATTCTTCTGTGTTTTGCCTTTTCATCCCTCCTTCTCCTGTAACCCCTGACAACCACTAATGTTTTCACTGTCTGCATAGTGCTTTCTTCTCCAGAATATCATATAGCTGGAAAACAGAGTAGGTACCATTTTCAGACTCACTTCTTTCATTTACCATATGTATTTAAGGTTCCTCCAGGTCTTTCTATGGCTTGATAGCCCATTTCATTTAAGTGCCAAATAATATTTCATTTTCTGGGTGTACCACAATTTATTTATAAACTCTTCTACTGAAGGACATCTTGGTTGCTTTCAAGTTTTAGCAATTATGAATAGAGCTGATATAAATATCCACAAGCAGGTTTGTGAGAGGAACTAAGTTTTTACATCAATAGAGTAAATTCAAAGGAGCCAAACTGGCTGATTATACAGCAAGGGTACGTTTAATTTTATAAGAAGCTGCCAAACTGCCTTTTAAAGTGGCTGTGCCATTTTGCATTCTCACAATATTGACTTTTGATTAGAATAGTTCAAATACAAAGTAAATATCCTTGGGTTACATAATCACAATTAAGACATTTTTATATAAACAAGCTACTCATACATGGATTAAAACATAAGTATAAACACATATTTATATGTCATATAAGTTTTTATTTCCAATATTCTGAGGAAAATTATAGGACCAAATCTTAAGGACGAATAGTAAAGTATAAATCATAGAAAAATGTTTTAATAATCTTTTCTCAGATGTGTCAGCTTGATAAAGCTCAAGCTGGGAAAATAAATAGCAAGAATGAAAGCATTTGAACAGTATAATTAATAAATGTGGTCTAATGTATGCATATAAGTGGATGTGCATACTCCCAACCTACAGAATATATATTCTACTCAAGCCCATATAAAATGTTTTTAAGTGTACATATTAAAAAGAAAATCTCAACATAGTTTAAAAATATATATAATAAAAGCCACCTGTCTGACCACTGGCTTTTAAATTAGAAGAAAAAAATTATATATATGTAATTATATAATTATATATGTATTATATATATATAATTTTATAATTATATATATATATATATATATATATATATATATATATATATAT